>NC_134689.1:158276841-158524341 GCF_050947455.1 Rhinoderma darwinii
GCCCTGTACATTTAACCTCCATTGTGGGTAAAATGTTGGAAGGTTTTCTAAGAGATGCTATTCTGGAGAATCTTGATGAAAATAAATGTATAATTCCATATCCATATCAATATGGCTTTGTGAGGGATCAGTCCTGTTAAAATAACCTGATCAGCTCCTATGAGGAGTGAAGTTAAAAACTAGACCAGAGTGAGTCATTGGATGTCATATATTTAGATTTTTCAAAAAAATTTGATACTATGGCATATAAAAGGTTGGTACATAAAATGAGAATTCTGGGACTGTGGAATATATGTGTAAGTGGGTAAGTAACTGGTTCAGTGATAGATTTTAAAGGAAAATTATTAACGGTACATACTAAGATTTAGTTAGCGTTACAAGTGGGATACCACAGGGGTCACCATGGATCCTATTCTCTTTAATATATTTATTAATGACCTTGTAGAGGGATTGCACAATAAACATACATTTTTGCAGATACAGTAATTAACACAAAGGATAACAGTATTATGTTACAAATGGATTTGGATAAGTTGGAGGCTTGGGCAGAGAAGTGGCAAACAATATTTAAAGGGGTTATCCGGGGAACAAAATTGCATTGCAATAATATATTTATGTGAAACGAAGTAACTTACTAATATAGTTTAATTTAAAATTCTGTACTAAATGGTGCAGTTCAAACCTCATGAATTATTCCCGGAAGTCCCGGAGCTTTTCTAATAATGATGATGCTCCGACACGACCCCACGTAACTGAGGGCTTGCTTCATGTGCTGTTCCTGAACATGACCACAAGGGGTTGTCACATTGCCTATTGCTTGAGTCCCGAGTAGAGAATCAGCTAGCGCTTTGCTCGGGACTCCAGCACTGCTCCCAACGTCCATATTTGTTCAATTCGGGGGTTTCCTATCGCTGAGTTCCTGAGCAGAGCATCAGCTGATGCTCTGCCTGGGGACTACAGCACTTCTGCCAACATCACTGTCACCGTCCATATATGGACAATGACGTCGTCAGCAGTACTGCAGTCCCCAAGCAAAGCATCAGTTGATGCTCTGCCTGGGGACTCCAGCACTTCTGCCAACGTCACTGGCACTGTCCATATATGGACAATGATGTCGGCAGCAGTACTGTAGTCCTTTGAGCAAAGCATAAGCTGATGCTCTGCCTGGGGACTCCAGCACTTCTGCCAATGTCACTGTTCATATATGGACAATGACGTCGGCAGTAGTACTGGAGTTCCCGAGCAGACCATCAGCTGATGCTCTGCTTGGGAACTTCAGTGATAGGAACCCCTGAAGTCACTGACCATATATGGACAGTGATGTCAGCAGCAGGGCTGGAGTCCCCGGGCAGAGCATCAGTTGATGCTCTGCCTGGGGACACCAGCACTTCTGCCAATGTCACTGTCCATACATTGACAATGACGTCGGCTGCAGTACTGTAGTCCCTTGAGCAAAGCATCAGTTGATGCTCTGCCTGGGGACTCCAGCACTTCTGCCAACGTCACTGTCACTGTCCATATATGGACAATGATGTCAGCAGCAGTACTGTAGTCCTTTGAGCAAAGCATAAGCCGATGCTCTGCCTGGGGACTCCAGCACTTCTGCCAATTTCACTGTCCATATATGGACAATGATGTCGGCAGTAGTACCGGAGTTCCCGAGCAGAGCATCAGCTGATGCTCTGCTTGGGAACTCCAGTGATAGGAAACCCCTGAAGTCACTGACCATATATGGACAGTGAAGTCAGGAGCAGGGCTGGAGTCCCTGGGCAGAGCATCAGCTGATGCTCTGATTGGGGACTCCAGTACTACTGCCGACATCACTGTCCATACATGAACAGTGACAGTGACATGGGCAGAAGTGCTGAAGTCCCCAGGGGAAAAAAGGATGGCAGTTAGACTGAATACAATCTCATACTGATATGATCTTAGTCCAACTCTTTAAGGTTGGCTAGCAGGGCTTGCTTGAGACACTGGGGCACCGCACAGTACCAGAACCTATTCCAGGCTCAAGCTGCTCTTGCCCAATGCGCTGCTATTGGTAATACTTCCACTTTCCTCAATTGATAACCCTACATATAGATCTGAATGTGTTTACTTGCATAGGTTTCCGTTACTGAGACTTTTACCGTTATTTTTTGGCACTTCGATGCTTGTAGTTTCAGTACCTTTCAAAACGAAGAAAGGATTGGATAATAGGCAATAAATATATAGTAAGCACAAATGCTAATTTAGTGCATATTAACACACAAAGCATAAGGCAGAACTCTACAAAATACAGCCTATACATATCATGTAAATGTGGAACACTGAATCCAGAGATGGAACACACAAGCCAAAAGCACCAGATATGTTAAATCTGTGAAAATTTCTTTGGCATTTGGTGATACAGCATCATATTACGAAATTTACCAATTGGCAAGATGCCAGCAAAGCAGATTTTCACAGATTTGCTCATTTCTATTAAGATGGATTCATGCCTGCAAACAAAAACATAAAAATAACTCATACAAACAAGGCTGAATTAGTCATTCAGAGCATCTTCTTGTATTCACATTTGTAAGAGTGTTATAAATGTACTATATATGTATCCATATCTACTGTATATATCCATATGGATTCTCAAAATCAAATCACTTAATAAAAATCATGTGTTTGCTACTCGCTTTACCAAGTTTTGTAGCTGGAAATCTCTCAAGGCATGATGACAAACGGCATTTATCGGCAGTAGCGTTGGTGTGAATTGATGCGAACCATTGGCATCCCAGTGATGTAGCTCTAGTGAGTGATTAGAGTACACAATCTTGCCTGCCATGTCCATTACAAAGGAAAACAGTTGATACATTAAACACAGTTGTTACATTCTTCCCTGAGTGAGCATTCAAGAAGTCTCTTTGATGTGCTGAAATCAATTGAGCAATCTTTACATATTGTCAAATACAAAAAATATGAATTATGTAAATTAACAAATATATCACTTTGTCAGATTTGTACAGTTGACCTCTTCTACCCTAACAGAGGAATTCTGAACCTAAGCAAAATCCTATTTACCCCTTTACTAGATTTATTACTTTTATATAAAAGCATTACATCATACTTTGTCTAACACACTTCTGAGGACATGGCAAGTTTTTTGACAATACCCTAACCTGTGCCTATATTGTATAATCTAATCTACTGAATGAGATAAGAACAAATTTAAAGGTAAAAAAAAAGGACTCATGGAGATGAAGCACAAAGAAATGTCCCAATATGTAATGCTGACATGTAGTAATTGACACCTGTAAACTTTTTTTGGTGTCAGCATAGAAACGAACAGGCTCCCAATGCCCACATTTTCACAATGATAATAACCAGATCAGTTGACAACAAATTGTGGCATGTAAGCCTAGCCTTACTTTGTGTTACTGTTGCATCCTATACAAATATAAATAACTACAGATAAAATGCATCAAATATGTAAAAACATATATATTGTGTTAGCATACTTATATATTGACAGAAGGAAAGCAGACACTCAAACCTAAAGTGAAGAAAAACTTTGGCCAAAACTTATAGTTTGTGTTATGCAGGGCCATGAGGCGAGATGTGTTTCTCACTTTGGGCTATATGTGGGGCATTATCTACAAGGGGGCTATATGTAGGGCACTATCTACACAGGGGGCTATGTGTGGGTCACTATCTACAGGGGGGCTATATGTGTGTGTGTGTGTGTGTGTGTGTGTGTGTGTGTGTGTGTGTGTGTGTGTGTGTGTGTGTGTGGAACACAATATATGTTGCTATAATAATCGAGGACACAGTGTATGGCGCTATTATAATTAGAGGTGCATTATATGGCGCTATTATATTTAGGGGCGTAGTGTGTGGCACAATGAGAATTTTATCTTCGTTTATAAGTGCAGAAATGTTGAAAAGTGAGAAGCTGAAGACATCTGAGCGGCAAACTGCAGAAATGGGCTGTGGCCGGGAGAAGTCATCATAGAGGTCTGGACCGGATGGAGAAGAAAAGAAAAAAAGAACAACTAGAATCTAAGAAGACTGTGAGTCACTTAATGTAAAGGTTTATTCTGCCTCTAATCAATACTGTAGTCACTGTATGATCTGCAGTGAGATGATGGGTGGTATGATTTATTTTTTTGGTGAAACAGCAACTCCCAGCATATCCTTACCATTGTTCGGGCCATGCTGGAAGCTGTAGTTTTACGCCATACAAACCTATACGGCAGGGGCTGCACTAAATTGGTGTAAAGGATCTGCCAGGCACAGCTTCGGGGTTAACTCCCAGAACTAATCAGTCAGCACCTGAGAATACATCCCTGAGACTGACTCCTGCTTCCACCATTCAGGCTGGCAGGCTTAGGAGTGGGAGAGCCTATCGTAACCTGGCCAGACTCAGCTAGCTCCCGCCCTCGGTCTATTTAAGTCTGCCCTTCCTGTCCCTCGGTGCTTGTGATTCTTTCCTTGTGGTTTCCTGGCCCAGCTACAGCTCCTGCTATTTTTGATCCTGCTCCATACAGACCCTGGCTCACCGACTACTCTTCTGCTTTTCGTTTTGTACCTCGCACACTCCTGGCTTGACTCGGCTCGTTCACCACTCTGGTTGCTCACGGTGTTGCCGTGGGCAACTGCCCCTTTTCCTTGCTCGTGTTCCTTTGTATGTTTGTCATGTTTGTCGTGCACTTACTGAGCGCAGGGACCGCCGCCCAGTTGTACCCCGTCGCCTAGGGCGGGTCGTTGCAAGTAGGCAGGGACAGAGTGGCGGGTAGATTAGGGCTCACTTGTCCGTCTCCCTACCCCCTGCCATTACATAATCACAAGCCCATACCTAGTCTACCCTGGTCCCTGACACCACTATGGATCCCCGTGAGACCCTGGCTCAGCAAATGCAGGGTCTCTCCCTACAGGTCCAGGCCCTGGCTCAGAGGGTCAACCAGCCTGATGCTACCATGGTAGTTCCCCTCACCGCACCTCTTGAACCCCACCTCAAGTTGCCCGACCGGTTCTCAGGGGACCGGAGGGCTTTTCTCTCCTTTCGGGAGAGTTGTAGGCTTTACTTTCGTTTAAAGCCTCATTCCTCAGGTTCTGAGAGCCAGCGGGTGGGTATAATTATGTCCCGGCTCCAGGAAGGGCCCCAAGAGTGGGCCTTCTCCTTGGCTCCTGACGCCCCTGAACTTTCCTCCGTTGATTGTTTCTTTTCTGCTCTCGGACTTATTTATGACGAGACTGACAGGACTGCCTTTGCCGAGAGTCAGCTGGTGACCTTAAAGGAACAGTGTCATCACAAATTATTTTTTTATATGTTAAAGATGTTAGTGCTTTATTAAAAACGTTTATATTCATTTGTGTGTTTGTGTTTTACTTTTTCTTATTTTTACACTTTTTCTTCCCTATGGGGGCTGCCATTTTTTGTTCCATTTCTGTGTGTGTCGATTAACGACACATACAGACATGGAATACGGCAGCCACAGTCCCATAGGGACTGCGAACGGCTCCCGTCCCATTGACTGCAGTGTACGGCGTCTGTGTGGGAACTGCGCATGCGCCGCTCCCACACAGTCCTATTCGAAATTGGCGCCGTCCGGCGCCATTTTCCTGTGGACCGGAAGTCGCGGCCGGACAGTAATATTACTACTTCCGGTCGCGGCTTCCGGATTTGTGCACTTGCACCAGCGGCAGCAAACGGAGCGGACGGGCCGGAGGGAGCCGCGGCGGCAGGAGCAGGTAAGAGATTTCAATGTATGTTCGTGTTTGTGTGTGTTTACTACTGTATGTAAACCTACTACACTGTGGGTTAGCTCAAAAAATGGCGACACACAGTGTAGGAGGTTACATCGTTCAAACCCCTCGTTTATCCCGGCACTAGCCAGGATAAAGGAGGGGGGGATGCTGAGAGCTCACTAGAGCGAGGGCTTTTAACCCAATGTTGCAATGCTGCAATTTTGGGAACAGCTCCATCTAGTGACCAAAAATGGGTAGTATTATAAATTAGAAATAATTTATAATATTTCCTGGACTCGTGCAAAAAAATAAAAAAAATTTGAACAATGTTTAATCACCCACACACTAAATGTTTAATTTTTAAAAAAAAAACATGTTTTTCTGGCAACACATTCCCTTTAAGTCAGGGTAAGAGACCTGTTGAGGAGTATTGCTCTGACTTTCGGAAGTGGTGCGTAGCTTCTCGGTGGAATGACCCTGCCTTAAGGTGCCAGTTTAGGTTGGGTCTGTCGAATGCCCTGAAAGACCTGCTAGTTAGCTATCCCTCTTCTGACTCCCTAGACCAGGTTATGGCTTTAGCGGTACGACTTGACCGACGTCTCAGGGAACGACAACATGAACGTTTATGTGTTTTCTCCTCCGACTCCCCCATGATGCCTCCCGAAGCTCCGTTGCTTCGTTCCTCCCCGAAAGATTCAGAGATACCTATGCAACTCGGGGCCTCCGTGTCCCCCCAACAACGTAGAGAATTCCGCAGGAAGAATGGTCTCTGCTTCTACTGTGGGGACGACAAGCATCAAGTGAACAACTGTCCTAAGCATAAGATTGCAGCCAGAGAACTTCCGCGTCTAAGTGATCATCGGGGAGGTCACTTGGGCGCACAGGTATTTCCCGTAAATAGGAAACGTACTAAGATCTTGCTTCCCTTTCAGGTCTCTTTTGGTGGTAGGTCTGCTACCGGCAGTGCCTTCGTGGATTCAGGGTCCTCTACTAATATCATGTCTGTGGAATTTGCTATGTCCCTTGCTATGCCTCTGATTGATTTGCCGAAACCTGTCCCGGTAGTGGGTATCGACTCCACTCCTCTTGCTAATGGTTATTTTACACAGCATACCCCTGTTTTTGAACTCCTTGTTGGCTCCATGCATTTGGAGCAATGCTCTGTACTGTTGATGCAGGGATTATTGTACGATTTGGTTCTAGGTCTTCCCTGGTTGCAGTTGCATAATCCCACGTTTGACTGGAATACTGGGGAGCTAACCAAATGGGGTAATGAATGTTGTACGTCATGTTTTTCTGTTAATTCTATTTCTCCCCCTAAGGAGGCGAATACGCTACCCGAGTTTGTTCAGGACTTCGCTGATGTTTTCTCTAGGGAGGCCTCCGAAGTGTTACCTCCTCATAGAGAATACGATTGCGCTATCGAATTGGTACAAGGAGCTAAGCTTCCTAAGGGTAGGATATTTAATCTTTCTTGTCCCGAACGTGAAGCCATGAGAGTGTATATCCAGGAATCCCTGGCCAAGGGTTACATTCGTCCCTCTTCTTCTCCGGTAGGTGCTGGCTTCTTCTTCGTGGGGAAGAAGGATGGTGGTCTTAGGCCTTGCATTGACTACCGTAGCCTGAATAAGGTCACGGTAAGGAACCAGTATCCCCTTCCTTTGATTCCTGATCTCTTTAATCAGGTTCAGGGGGCCCAATGGTTTTCTAAATTGGATCTACGGGGGGCGTATAACCTTATTCGCATCAAAGAGGGGGATGAGTGGAAGACTGCGTTTAACACGCCCGAAGGCCATTTCGAATACCTCGTCATGCCCTTTGGGTTGTGTAATGCCCCTGCGGTCTTCCAGAATTTCATAAATGAGATTTTGAGAAATTACCTGGGGATTTTTCTGGTAGTGTACCTTGATGACATACTGGTGTTTTCCAAGGACTGGTCCTCCCACA
Organism: Rhinoderma darwinii; assembly: GCF_050947455.1. Taxonomy (NCBI): domain Eukaryota; kingdom Metazoa; phylum Chordata; class Amphibia; order Anura; family Rhinodermatidae; genus Rhinoderma; species Rhinoderma darwinii. The sequence continues at coordinate 158,284,507 of NC_134689.1, forward strand.
TTGAGCATGTCAGGAAGGTGCTCCAGGTCCTTCGGGAAAACAAACTGTTTGCCAAAACCGAAAAATGTGTGTTTGGGGTACAGGAGATTCCATTTTTGGGTCAAATCCTCACTCCTCATGAATTCCGCATGGACCCCGCCAAGGTTCAGGCTGTGGCGGAATGGGTCCAACCTGCCTCCCTGAAGGCGTTACAGTGTTTTTTGGGGTTCGCTAATTATTACAGGAGATTTATTGCTAACTTCTCGGTCATCGCTAAGCCCCTTACGGACCTCACTCGCAAATGTGCTGATCTCCTCCACTGGCCTCCTGAGGCTGTCCAGGCTTTTGAGGTCCTTAAGAAGTGCTTTATCTCGGCCCCGGTGCTGGTTCAGCCCAACCAAATGGAGCCATTTATCGTGGAAGTTGACGCATCTGAGGTGGGAGTGGGGGCTGTCTTGTCCCAGGGTACCAGGTCCCTCACCCATCTCCGCCCCTGTGGCTACTTCTCCAGGAAGTTTTCGCCAACTGAAAGTAACTATGATATTGGCAACCGCGAACTCTTAGCCATTAAATGGGCATTTGAAGAGTGGCGCCACTTCCTGGAGGGGGCTAGGCACCAGGTAACGGTCCTTACCGACCACAAGAATCTGGTTTTCCTAGAATCTGCCCGGAGGCTAAACCCGAGACAAGCTCGATGGGCGTTATTTTTTACCAGATTCAATTTTTTGGTTACCTATAGGGCTGGGTCTAAAAATATTAAGGCTGATGCACTGTCGCGTAGCTTCATGGCCAGCCCTCCTTCGGAGGAAGATCCTGCTTGTATTTTGCCTCCAGGTATAATCATTTCCTCGATCGATTCTGATTTAGTCTCTGATATTGCTGCTGATCAAGGTGCAGCTCCTGGGAACCTTCCTGAGAACAAGCTGTTTGTTCCCCTGCAATTCCGGCTAAGGGTACTTAGGGAAAATCATGACTCCGCACTATCTGGCCATCCAGGCATCCTGGGTACCAAACACCTCATTACCAGAAATTATTGGTGGCCTGGGTTGCCTAAAGACATTAAGGCCTATGTCGCCGCTTGTGAGGTTTGTGCTAGGTCCAAGACTCCCAGGTCCCGACCAGCGGGCTTACTGCGTTCGTTGCCCATTCCCCAGAGACCTTGGACACATATCTCCATGGATTTTATCGCCGATTTGCCTCCATCCCAAGGCATGTCGGTGGTGTGGGTGGTGGTGGACCGCTTCAGTAAGATGTGCCACTTTGTGCCCCTCAAGAAACTACCCAACGCCAAAACGTTGGCTACCTTGTTTGTCAAACACATCCTGCGTCTCCATGGGGTCCCTGTCAATATTGTTTCGGACAGAGGGGTACAATTTGTTTCATTGTTTTGGAGAGCCTTCTGTATGAAGTTGGGGATTGATCTGTCCTTCTCCTCTGCCTTCCATCCTGAAACCAATGGCCAAAAGGAGAGGACTAATCAATCTCTAGAACAATACTTAAGGTGTTTTGTCTCTGACTGTCAATTTGATTGGGTCTCTTTCATTCCCCTCGCCGAATTTTCCCTTAATAACCGGGTCAGTAACTCGTCAGGGGTCTCTCCTTTTTTTTGTAATTTTGGGTTTAATCCACGGTTCTCCTCCGTTTCACCTGGTAGTTCCAACAATCCTGAGGTAGAGGTCGTTCATCGGGAACTGTGCACAGTCTGGGCCCAGGTTCAGAAAAACCTAGAGGTGTCCCAGAGCGTACAAAAAACTCAGGCTGATAAAAAACGTTCTGCTAACCCCCTGTTTATGGTCGGGGATCTGGTGTGGTTGTCGTCTAGGAACTTGCGTCTCAAGGTTCCGTCCAAGAAGTTTGCTCCCCGGTTTATTGGGCCGTATAAGGTCATTGAGGTCCTCAATCCGGTCTCCTTCCGGCTGGAGTTACCCCCGTCTTTTCGGATACACGACGTGTTTCATGCCTCCCTCCTCAAACGCTGCTCCCCGTCCTTGGCTCCCTCGAGGAGACCTCCTGTTCCCGTCCTCACCCCTGAGGGGGTGGAATTCGAGGTGGCCAGGATTGTGGATAGCAAGATGGTCCAAGGCTCCCTCCAGTACCTGGTCCATTGGAGAGGATACGGGCCCGAGGAGAGGACTTGGGTACCCGCCCGGGATGTTCACGCTGGGGTATTGGTCAGGAGGTTCCACCTGCGTTTCCCTAGTAAGCCAGGTCCACTTAGAAAGGGTCCGGTGGCCCCTCATAAAAGGGGGGGTACTGTAAAGGATCTGCCAGGCACAGCTTCGGGGTTAACTCCCAGAACTAATCAGTCAGCACCTGAGAATACATCCCTGAGACTGACTCCTGCTTCCACCATTCAGGCTGGCAGGCTTAGGAGTGGGAGAGCCTATCGTAACCTGGCCAGACTCAGCTAGCTCCCGCCCTCGGTCTATTTAAGTCTGCCCTTCCTGTCCCTCGGTGCTTGTGATTCTTTCCTTGTGGTTTCCTGGCCCAGCTACAGCTCCTGCTATTTTTGATCCTGCTCCATACAGACCCTGGCTCACCGACTACTCTTCTGCTTTTCGTTTTGTACCTCGCACACTCCTGGCTTGACTCGGCTCGTTCACCACTCTGGTTGCTCACGGTGTTGCCGTGGGCAACTGCCCCTTTTCCTTGCTCGTGTTCCTTTGTATGTTTGTCGTGTTTGTCGTGCACTTACTGAGCGCAGGGACCGCCACCCAGTTGTACCCCGTCGCCTAGGGCGGGTCGTTGCAAGTAGGCAGGGACAGAGTGGCGGGTAGATTAGGGCTCACTTGTCCGTCTCCCTACCCCCTGCCATTACAATTGGGCTGTATTTATGCTTGTGCTGTTTTTATCTCAGGGCTTGGTCCTGGTGCTGCATTTATGTACTGATCTTGGTTCTGGTGCTGTATTTATGTACTGAGCTTGGTTCTGGTGTTGTATTTACGTCCTGAGATTGGTTCTGGCTTTGTATTTATGTACTGAGCTTGGTTCTGGTGCTGTCTATATATATTAAGCTTGGTTCTGGTATTGTATATATGTACTGAGCCTTGTTCTGGTGAGGTATATATGTACAGAGCTAGGTTCTGGTGCTGTATTTAGGTACTGAGTGTCACAATCTGTGGGTATGTGGACCCACTGGGCCGGACCACCGTAGCAGAGTAGCAGCTGGCCCAACAGCAGTGTACCAAGTCAATATAAAGTCCAAGTACAAGGGTACCTGTAATAGTCCAGACAGTAGCAATGGCTTAGACACAGATGGGACCTTGGCGGCAGGAGATGCAAAATGTGGCGGGTGGCACCAGACGTGGTGTAAGTCAGCAGGCGAAGTAGATGGAACAACATGGAACAAATACAGCACGGGACACAGGATACAGTTAGCAGGGCACAGGAACACGGGAAACAGGATACGACTAAGGGACCATTTGCAAGACTAACATAGGCATACAATAAACAGTGAAGAGAAATTTGGGATAATCTGCCTGTAGAAGTTAGCGAATCCCAAAAAACGCTGTATGGCCCGCAGGCCCTGAGGACGTGGCCACCCCAGGACAGACTTCACTTTCTCAGGATCCATCTTGAGACCCTGATCCAAGATTATGTAGCCCAGTAAGGGCAAAGTTTTTTTTTCAAAAGTAAACTTCTTCACCTTGGCATACATGCGATTCTACCATAATTGCAGCAGGACTTGACGGACATTCCTCCATTGTGTCGTCGGATCTGGTGAGAAGATCAAAATGTCATCAAGATAGACTACAACACACACATAGAGGAGATCTAGGAAGATATCATTGACAAATTCTTGGAATACCGCGGGAGCGTTACACAGGCCGGAGGGCATCACCAGGTATTCATAGTGGCCATCTCGAGTGTTAAATGCCGTCTTCCACTCGTCACCTTTACGGATTCGGATAAGGTTGTAGGCCCCACACAAGTCTAGTTTAGAGATGTTCTTGGCTCCTCGTATGCAATCAAATAATTCTGAGATCAGTGGCAAAGGTTATTTGTTTTTGACCGTGATCTGGTTGGGACCACGGTAGGCAATGCAGGGTCACAGAGATCCGTATTTATTCTTTACGAAGAAGAACCCAGCCGGGGAGGAGGATTTCTGTATGAAACCCCTCTCTAGATTCTCCTTGGGCTGACATGGACTGAGTCTCTGGAAAGGAGAGGGGTATACGCGTCCGCGGGGAGGTGAAGCATCAGGAACCAGTTCAATCAGGCAGTCGTACGCCCGGTGTGGGGAAAGCCTCTCAGCCTCCGTCTTGCCAAAGACGTCCGCAAACTGCGCAAAATGAGTAGGTAGTCCTGTCAACGACTGAGGCATAGGAGACAGAACAGGATGAACCTGTAACAGGCAGTGGTGGAGACACTTGGAGCCCCACAGGAGAACCTCTCTGGAATTCCAGTCCAGGACCGGGGCATGAAGCCATAGCCAGGGCAGGCCCAGCAACACCGGATTGATGGCTTTGGGCAAGACGAGAAATGTAATCTGCTCGGTATGAAGAGCACCCACTTGGAGCTTTAGTGGCTTGGTCTCTGACACGATGGGATCGGGCAAAGGAAGACCATTCACCGAGGCAACAGCCAGGGGTATCTCCAACTGAAACCAGAGCTGATCCACTAGGTCCTGTTGGTTGCCGCGGTCACAGAGTCCAGGTAGGCAGAGACCCGGTGCGTCTTCTCACCGAACACTATGGTCACGGGAATGGACAATTTCGGTGAGAGTCCTTTATTTAGTGCCATTCCGCCTAGGGTTGTCTCTCCAAGCAAACCTAGGCACTGGAGTTTTTGGGTTTTGGGGAGCACAGATGCCCAAAATGGTCTCTGAGGCCGCAATACAGACAGATTCCCGAAGTGCGTCTGCGTTATTTCTACTGGAATGTAGGAGCCAGCCTAGGAAGTCTTCTGGCAAGGCGAACCTCTTGAGACCGTTCCTGAATCCTCATGTCAATCCAGATAGCTAGAAGAATGAGGTAATCTAGGGTAGAAGGCAGATCTCGAGCGGCAAGCTCGTCCTTGATACCCGAGGATAGACCCTGCCAGAATGTTGCCTCTAAGGCATCGTTGTTCCAGGTCAGCTCCGCCACCAGGGTAGGGAACTGAATGGCATACTCGCTCACAGAGGTGATTCCTTGGCGCAGGGTCAGCAAGAATGCAGCTGCTGAAAAGACTCATCCAGGCTCCTCAAATACTGTGCGGAAAGTTTGTAGGAAACAATGTAAGTCACGGATCTCTGGTCCCTGACGTTCCCAGATGGGTTTCGCCCATGCCAGGGCCTTGGCAGTAAGGAACAAGACTATGAATGCGATCTTTGCACCATCAGAAGAAAATGCTCTGGTATGTGGACTGAAGTAGATCTGACACTGGTTCGGAAATCCCCTGCAGGCCTTCGCGTCTCCGTCGTAGTGAGGAGGTAGTGGCAGCGAGAATCGGAAGTCGACACTGGTACTGACAGGAGGTGTAGCAGGAAGAACAGCCGGAGCAACAGTAACAGGTGCTTTGGTGACTGCAGCTTGCGCATCCAGCCGATGTGCAATGGAATACACCGCCTCGAGGAGTTGATCCTGTCATGACCGAAGGTCTCGTAGTCTGCATGCATGGCTTGTGACGTCGTCATAGTCTTGGGTTGGCCAGTGGGGTCCACGGCCTGAGCGTATCATCACGACCTGTGGGTATGTGGACTCACTGGGCTGCACCGCCGTAGCGGAGTTGCAGGTGACCCAACAGCAGTGCAGTAAGTAAATATAAAGTCCAAGCACAAGGGTACCTGTAATAGTCCAGACAGTAGCAACGGCTTAGACACAGATGGGACCTTGGCGGCAGGAGATGCAAAATGTGGCGGGTGGCACCAGACGTGGTATAACTCAGCAGGCGAAGTAGACGGCACAACACGACTCCAATACTAGAGAAGGCACAGGAACAAATACAGCACGGGACACAGGATACATGTAGCAGAGCACGGGAACAAAAGGAACAGGATACGACTAAGGGACCATTTGCAAGACTAACATAGGAATACAAACAACGCTCAGGCAAGGAGTGAAAAGGGCAGAGCCCCTTTTATAGCCCGGAGTGATTGGGGCAAATTTGTAACATTATTCAAGTGTGCGTGCTGGCCCTTTAAGGCAAGGCACAAGTGTGCACGCGCACCCTACGGGACACTGCAGAGTGGAGCGGAAGTGAGTGCTGGTGTCTCCTGGGGAGGAGATACGGGCCAGGACTCACAGATCCATGGGAGCGGTCGTCGAGGGGTGTCAGAACGACGGTCCGCGGCCGTTTCACTGAGCTTGGTTCTGGGGATGTATATATGTATTGAGCATGGTTCGGGTGCTGTATATATGTACTGATCTTTGTTCCGGTGCTGCATATATTTTCTTTCTCAGCGGTTTAAAAGTCAGGACAGGGTGAGATACTGAAATCATTCTATCTATGACATAACGAGGTTCTCTTTTCCTTGAGATGTATTAACATAAGGGGGTGTGTCTCAGAATCTGTTCACTGTTGCTACACGCGTTACTGAGGAAGTTGCAGCTGACGGTAGTTTAAATGAATTCCGCCAGCAATGACGTGTCAGGTCAGAAGAAGCGCTATTCCCTGCACGAAACAGGCTGTGACCTGCAATCTGCTATGTCCTCCCTTTAACGCTTTTTATCTTTACCACGATGTCACAGTAAAGTTTAAGAGCCAAAACGGGTGAGTGCCGCATTTTCATTCCTTTCACTGTATCATAACTGTACTGAGCTTGGTTCTGGAGCTGTATCTATGTACGGAGCTTAATTCTGGTGCTGTATATATGTACTGAGCTTTGTTCTGGTGCTGTTAATATGTATTGAGCTTTGTTCTGGTACTGTATATATGTATGAGCTGGGTTCTGGAGCTGTATTATATAGGATATATTTATAATAACAAAATTGCAGGGTAGATGGAATTGTTGCAATTCATTGTAAATTTAATGGCAACCTGTCTGGTAGTTTTAACCCCTTGAACCGCCACCATACGGTAATACATAGAATACCTATGAAGACATATATAAACAACAATACTAGAAGTGTAAATAATAGTACAAGTAAAGCACTAACCAAAATAAAAAAAAATATCTTTATTTGGAAAATATTTAAAAACATACATAGACCATCACTAGTGATGGTCTATGTATGTTTTTAAATATTTTCAAAATAAAGATATTTTTTTGATATTGGTTAGTGCTTTATTTGTACTATGGTTATTTACACTTCTAGTATTGCTGTCTATATATGTCTTCATAGGTATTCTATATCCAGTATTGACGTATATGGATGTTATTGCTGAAACAGGTTTTCTGTCTGGCCTGGACTTTATAGGTATTGATACGGTAATACATGACTTGACAATATTTCCAAACATTCGCCTGTATGTTCTTTAAAGATGAAGCAAAATCTATAAAACCAACCTTTGTGCTATATGCTAATTACTCATTAAAGGGACATGGGGCGGTGCCGCTATCCTGAAGAGTCACTTAGTCCTGCCTCCAAAACTGCCTTTGCATGCTTGATTGACATCCCCCTGACAGTTATACATCACTTCCAACTGTCTCGGATGCGCCATTGCCTTGTACTACTTGGGTACGCACCGTGCAGCAAGGTGTACTCAGCCCGGCTTCATCACTGCACCGTGCATGCCAGGGAAGTACAAGGCAATGGCACATCCACAAGAGTTGGAGGAGGCTGGTAGTGATGTGGAACAGCCAGGGGGATGTCAATCAAAATCTGTGGGCACCATTTAAATTTATACCTCAGGCATCAGAAAAGCTAGAATTGGCCCTGGTGTTATGGATAGTGCAGGGCCTGAGAAACTGGTGCATGACACAGGGATTTAAAGTACATCAAAGAGAGAATTTTTGTGTCATGCACTGTCCCCTCGTCCATTTAATGATGGCCATACACCCCCCCCCCCTTCCCCGACATCTTCCATCAGGAGACAGCCAGCAGAACTGATAGAAGGATCAACCAATAGTCTAATGTGTATGGAACCATATGCCTGTTTTGGGGAGAAAGGGGGTTCTGACATGTATATTCCTTTCTCCCCATTAAAAGAAACAGGCTATTTTGCACCCGACCGATGTAAATATTCTGATCAATATATTTATCTAAAAATATTTGCAAAACCAGGTATACATTATAACACAAAACCAGATGTTAATGTATAGGATTTTAGTCAAGACAAGTCAGTTCTAACAGGTACATATAAATGTTTTATCTCTGTCTTATTTAATCTAATGGTGATGATGTCATATTACTCCATAAGCCCTACTACTAAGGCCCTGTTCTCACAGAGTTTTTTTGCAGGCAGAAAAAATCTGCAAATTTTGACCTGCCTGCAACTTCTTGAAAAACGCTTTCTCTGCCTCCCATTGATTTCAATGGAAGGTCAGAGGAGAAACCGCGGCAAGAAAGAGCATGCCGCTTTTTTTACAGCAAGCGGCTAAAAGCCGCCGTGGGTTTCCGAGTCAAAATCAGCGTAAAGAAACTCAGTGTGAACTGGGCCTAAGAGCCATGGTTTCCATTTTGCATAATGATGAGGGTTAATAAGCCGAAAACAGTTGTATCTAGGATTAAATGAATGGCTCTGTACTTATATGCTTTATCTGTGCTGTACACTTGTGGCTCTGGATGCATGCCCACTATCCAAAATGAGGAATACATCTTGTTTTTGGGATTTGTGATAGAGATGACATGTTTTTTTTTAGGATACAATGCTGTACTTCACAGACCTGCTGTGGAAAGTAATATAGCAGATCTGTCACCTCAATATGCTGCCCTAGGTAAGGTCTATTCTCCTATCAGTCAAAACGGCACAGAAATTATTGTGCCATTTGGCTAATAGGATTTCATTAGATAGAGAGAAAAAAGATAGAAGCGCTTCATGTGTGGTGAGCTTAGGTTGTTTGAGGGGGGGTTGCATTTATGCTCACCTGTTTTAGTTAAGTACAACTACTCAACGCGTGTTATAGCCAAGCCAATCTGTCCCATACATGGAAATATGATCCTTGAGTCATTCCCGGATCTCTCGAAGGGAGCTGGTAAATCAAAAGGAATAAAAAAGTTTTAAAATGAGTAGATACTCTGAGACTCTCTGTGACGCTGTTCCTCAGGGAAACATGCAAAGGCTCTTTTATGTTCATGTATAAAAGAGTTTTTTTTACATAAAAGTAAACGCAGTGTACACGATTACGCGTTTCGAGCCCGAACAGGGTTTTTATCTGGGATATTCTTTGATTTCTCATATTCTCCAAACTGCACAATATTTTTTTGTGCTGTTTTGGCTAATAGGACCACGGACCTGTCACTGTAATATGTTGCCCTTACCTAGGGCAGCGTATTGAGGTGACTGATCTAATTTAAGTTTACTTTCATCCAATTCCACATAGTCATAACCATGCTGGTTTATCTGTCTTGGCAGAAGGCCAGGGGGAAAAAAAAGATCAAAACAACTACACATTAATCAATAAATAGCTTGTAAAAAGAAACTTATCTCTATTAGTGAAATTACTTAACAACCTATTCAGGGTTGGACTGACCCACCAGGATAACAGAGGATCCTCCAGTGGGCTCTGGCCCTGACAAAATAATAGGCCCCAATGATCCAGCAGAAGACCCCATCTGGAGCTGACTTTGGAATCAATCACTTTAGGGTCTATTTCTTATGAAATGATTCAGTAATATCTTTTAGATCTTATTCATACGCCCTGATAACAACAAAGATTACAATGCAATTAAAAGTGGGCCTGCACATGTTCTGTATAGATGGAGGGGACGCTCGGGATCATCTGCTCTGGTAGGCCAAAGAAAGCCCAGTCTGCCACTATTACTATTTGTAGATACAATATCAACAGACAAAAGTCTATTTTTAGTCTTATGGATCAGGTAATAATTACAGTAATTTGAGTAAGAGCAGCACTCCATAGTTGACAGAAAGTTTGAACTAATATATATAATTTAAAAGGGGAGATATATATGTGTGTGTGTGTGTGTGTGTGTGTGTGTGTGTGTGTGTGTGTGTGTGTATATATATATATATATATATATATATATATATATATATATATATGTATATATCTCAATCAATATATATATACACAAGAAAGTTTGATCAGCACATTCCAGCAAAAAGAAAAAAACTTTTGATTAGCACATTCCAGCTAAATGAAAGAAGTGAGGAGTGCAAGATCAAAAATGGGGGCAGTCACCACCCACGCATATATACACTACACAAGAAAGTTTGATCAGCACATTCCAGCAAACTGAAGAAAACGTGAATAGGTGCAAGGACGCTTGTGACTGCAAAACAATACGAAAGAAAATGGTGACAGCACTCTGAGCACACCAATGTCACCTAAAACACTATATATAAATAAATATGCATTACTGCTGAATCTATAGTGAGGATCTTAGCGCACATTTTGATCAAATTGTGTGAGTCCACCAGACACGTCAAGACCTACTTATAAGGTGGGTCCCTATGCTGCTCATACACCCTGTTCTGGGTCTAAACCTACAGAATATACTTGGGGATGGTAGGAACCAGCATTAAACTTTTTCAAATCCCTGTAGGGCAGAATGGGAGGAGTGCAAGATGAAAAATGAGGGCAGTCACTACCCCCACATATATACAATACACAAGAAAGTTTGATCAGCACATTCCAGCAAAATGAAAAAAAAAATATATATAATTTTTTTCTTTTCTTATAAGGTGTTTACTGTTATCCTCAAAAATGTGTTCAGAATCTCACTTACCTTCCCACACAGGGCTACTGCTACTGCAATTAATCTCAAATTTGAGGACTATGAAAAATGTCCTTCAGGCATTTTTTTTTTCTACCCCTAAGGTCACACTAACTTATCGTGCATGAATGTCTGTATTGCTCTTTAAATGTTTTTGTAAGCAAAAAAAAAATCACAAACTGTAGGCTGGATTCACACATGCAGTTTAGGTGAAGTTTTTGGTGCTAAACACAAGAGTGGATACAAAAAAAAAGATTCTTTATAGATCCACTCTTAACTTTGGCTAAAAAAAACAAACAACTGCACCAACAATGGCATAAAAAATGGCATGTCTAAATTTAGCGATATACAAGCACACACCACCTAAAAACAAGAACTAGAAAATAACATAATTCTTTTCGTAGTCAAGATAAAAAATTTTCCTTAAGGGGATTTTAGACATATTCAATAGTACGGTTTTATGCAGCAATAAAATATCAGTTGAGACAAATTAGGTGTGTGTAAATGGAGATAAGTGAAGAACATCTAAAGACTTTCATTCCTTAGAAGCTCCTCACATATCCCTGTGTCTACTCCCCATTGAAAGGAAAGCATATGGGGAAATAGAAAGATATTTGTCTGATGAGGTGGGAGAATATACAAAAGAGTAACGTATTGGCAGGCATCTGGTAGCTGCATGGAAAGAATGGGGTCTCATTGTGATAAAAATATGAAAACTGACACCAAAGAAGTGTTTGAGAATGGCTGCATCTACCACGAAAAATTATTTCAAGCAGCAGTCCCTTTTATCAGCCTAAAGTTGTAGCCAGATGGCAACATTTCTGCCCAACCAACAGTGCTTTGTCTTGCTCTGCCATTGAAAACATTGATGTTTTCTGTATATCGGGAAAGTGCTCTCTATCCTATATACCTAGGATCATTGGGGACAAAGCAATGAAATCCATACATCTTATACAAGTAGTATATTCAACCTTCAAGGTCATTTCTGTCTTTTTACAGCTTTGATCTAGTACAGTTGTAAAATGAAAAGAAACATTATGTGTTGCAGAAAAATGAAGGGAGTGGAGTAAAATGTAACATATTATGAATGATAAGCTCGCTGCCATACAGATAATTTTGTTGGATGTTTTCAATGAGCTCTTTGTTTAGAACAAAAGAATAAAAATAAAAAAAAGCCTCAGCTCACCACTGTGCTAATCTTTACAGCACAACATGAACTGCAGGTAAAGTGAAGTACAATATACAATGATGGTTAGTAACTCCTTGCCTTCCGAATAAATACAAATGTATCACACAAATACTAGAATTTTATTTTATAGTGTTTTCACTGTATTTTACTGTTTTTACTGTATTTACTGCAAATATAGATTCATAGTCAACCGAAAGTCATTCGCATATCTGGCACGCTGTTTGCAAGTACGGTCTGTAGTGCATCCGTATTTACGGATCCTCAAAAAAATGGAAGGCTACAAGTGATGTCATCAACACGTCCCAACTCTTGAAAAGGTCACATTTTCGATCAGGCGCCAATTTTTTGGGGAATCCACAGTTGTTGAATGGCAACGCTTCCGTAATTATGGATTGCTATGGCTGAATATCCGTAGCTGTACGCAGTTTTGTATGCGCCCATATTCTTCTATGGGCGAGTCCATGCTGCAATTGCAGACAAGAATAGGACATGTTCTATAGTTTGAAAATCATTTCTACAGGCCGGACACACATCCGTAAATATACGGGAAGGTGTCTGTGGCCTATAGAAATGAATGGTTCCACAGATTGTCCGTAATTACGGTTTAAAACTACGTTCGTGTGCATGGGGCCTTACACCTAATAGTCCAGAATCCAGTTGAATATTCCTGACTGACATTTCAGCCCAATTGATAAATCAGCACTGGTAAGAATTGGAAACCTCTCAACAATCATCTCTGCTATGAGTAAATATATGAGATCACTTCCGGAAAATCTCTGAGGGACGCCCTTACACACAGCATTTGGCAGCATTTATCACTGCATTTTTGTAGCTCTTTATTCAAATAATAAATCTGTCTAAATTGATTGGCGGAAAGAAAACCCCCACAAATTAGGCCAGAATTCTGGTGCAACAACAATAGTAAATCAGTCACAATGTTTTGATTTGTGACGTTTAAGTGAAGTTTTGGAGAAAAGCACAAAAAGCAAAGGCCCCACTCACTTGATACAAGGGCAGGTTCAAACAACACTTCCCAACAGGATGCAGACAAGCCACAATTGCTATATAAGGGGAGATCCCACAAGTGCAAAATACTGATAAATAGTCACTCTCACGCCTACTATTCATGGGTGGGTGACTGCCTAGTATTATCACTGCACACAAATAAGGCCTCCACAAGAATGCCAGTCGCGCGATAACAGGTAGTTCATCGTGCTGGCTTACAACCTATTAGTTACGCCCATAATATTCCATGGTGCGCCACACTAAGCGCTGACAAACTATTCTCCCCCAGCATTACAAGGTCTGGCTGCATCCTGAAAAAAACATATCAATGATAAACATGAGGTATTAGTTGATATTTTGGACAAAATACGCAAGCTCACAACCCGCTTCAAGGGTCCTCACCGTCTTGCGAGTCCCTACACTAGAACTCTTCACTCTCTATATTTAAACACAACAAAAGAATGTACATATATTTACTACAAAAGCACAAAAAGCAAAGACCATACAACACTTGATACAAGAGCAGGTTCAACAACACTTCCCAACAGGATGCAGACAAGCCACAATTGCTATATAAGGGGAGATCGCACATGTGCAAAATACTAATAAACAGTCACTCTCACACCTAGTATGCATGAGGGTTTGGCTGCCAAGTATTATCACTGCGCACAAATAAAGCCTCCACAAGTATGCCAGTCGCACGATAACGTGTAGTGCACCGTGCTGGCTTACAGCCTATTAGTTACACCCATAGTACTCCATCAGACGGGCTGCCCAGCACATACCAGGTGCGCCACACTAAGCGCTGACAAACTATTCTCCCCCAGCATTACAAGGCCTGGCTGCATCCTGAAAAAACATATCAATGATAAAACATGAGGTATTAGTTGATATTTTGGACAAAATACGCAAGCTCGCAACCCGCTTCAATTGTCCTCACGGCCTTGCGACTTCCTACACTAGAACTCTTCGCTCTCTATATTTAAACAAAACAAAAAAAAGGGGACATATATTTTCTACAAAAGCACACAAAGCAAAGGCCATACTCACGTGATACAAGGGCAGGTTCAAAAAACACTTCGCAGTAAGTGGTGTTTTCAGAAAAACGCAGCAAGCTGAAGGTATGGCTTTTTTCAGTCGTATTTCTACATAGTCTTTTCAATATAACTTAAAAATTTATTACAAAAAAGTGTCCAAACCTGCAGGGTGTAATCAGGCCCAAGCCAATTAGTACTGATAAATAATAACCTTAAATTATATTTACATTTATTTTACATATGGTCTGGAACTACAAATCTAAATATTATTTTGTAATGACTCAAATGATTTTTTTATATTCACATAGAGAAACTCCAAAATAGAATTTACATTTGTGTCCACTATTGTCTACCATCTATTTTGATTTATCACATAGCCTAGTTAGGGGAATTACATCGGAGATAGAGTTAAAAAAAAAAAATAAGTTTTATTTAATAGTTTAGTATAATTTTGTTCTTGTTTTCTTTTTTACAATACATACTGCATGGCCCTTGTAACTGCAACTGCCAGTAACAGCGAGAGCAAAAATAGCCCTGATCAGACGTCACTATCAAGGTTATATGTCTGCTTAGACCCAGCCGCTCTGCCAAAAATAAAGCCAATGGCAATATAATGATGAATGCACTTGGATACATTTTTTACTTTCCTGTTTAGACACCAGGTGGTGCAGAATTAATACAGTGTAGTAGCATCTGGTGACACATAGCGTTGCAATAATAAGCTGTGGAGCTTGCCCTTTATTTACAAATTCAAGTACACATTGAAATGTTAGTAAGTGCTAGTTGTCCCTAGTCACTTATCTGGTAATTCCCAAAGTTACCACCAAACTGTAAGAATTTACTAGGCCACTAGCTGATGCTGCAGCTCTGGGTGCAGAGAGCAATGATAGGCAGTGCATGTGCCTAAAGTAAAATTAAAAGATTTGTCCAGCGTCTTCAGTGATCCAGTGACTCAGGCGTCATTCACAAAAGCAAATAAAAAGTATGATCTGGCACTTGATGAAGAATTATTAGGACTTTATTGTAGAAACATTAAAAATCCACTCAGCACACAAAGACAGAAGACAGTACACTTACGCGTTTAGAACAGCATGTGCCTCCTGCCCAGCCACCAAAGGTCCAACAACCATTATGTAGATCCCTTCCTGTGATGTACTGCCTGTGAGTATCTTCTGACATCGCAATGGCACATCAGAGGATAACTTAAGATGGTAAACAGTCATTTAAAGGAACAGTGTCATCACAAATTATTTTTTTATATGTTAAAGATGTTAGTGCTTTATTAAAAACGTTTATATTCATTTGTGTGTTTGTGTTTTACTTTTTCTTATTTTTACACTTTTTCTTCCCTATGGGGGCTGCCATTTTTTGTTCCATTTCTGTGTGTGTCGATTAACGACACACACAGACATGGAATACGGCAGCCACAGTCCCATAGGGACGACGAACGGCTCCCGTCCCATTGACTGCCGTGTACGGCGTCTGTGTGGGAACTGCGCATGCGCCGCTCCCACACAGTCCTATTCGAAATTGGCGCCGTCCGGCGCCATTTTCCTGTGGACCGGAAGTCGCGGCCGGACAGTAATATTACTACTTCCGGTCGCGGCTTCCGGACAAGTGCACATGGAACAGTGGCAGCAAAGTGAGCGGACGGGCCGGAGGGAGCCGCGGCGGCAGGAGCAGGTAAGAGATTTCAATGTATGTTCGTGTTTGTGTGTGTTTACTACTGTATGTAAACCTACTACACTGTGGGTTACCTCAAAAAATGGCGACACACAGTGTAGGAGGTTAAACCTTTCAAACCCCTCGTTTATCCCGGCACTAGCCAGGATAAAGGAGGGGGGATGCTGAGAGCTCACTAGAGTGAGGGCTTTTAACCCAATGTTGCAATGCTGCAATTTTGGGAACTAGCTCCATCTAGTGACCAAAAATGGGTAGTATTATAAATTAGAAAAAATTTATAATATTTCCTGACTCGCGAAAAAAATAAAAAAAATTTGAACAATGTTTAATCACCCATACACTAAATGTTTAATTTTTAAAAAAAAAACATGTTTTTCTGGCGACACATTCCCTTTAAGTCTTCCAAACTGATAAACAAACAAGGGTTTTCTAGGATCTTTAACAAAATTTTAATATAGCTGAAATTTAAAAGCTATGTACGCCTTTGAAATCGTTGTTAGATGCAGGGTCAAGCTGTTACCGATCACATCTAAGTTCATAACTTAAATGTGATCGATAACAGGTGGATCCTACGTGTCAGAAACACACAGGACCCGCTGTCACTGAACCCGTCGGTGCCACTGACCTGACGGATATAGGTCACAGCGCAAGATACAGCTGCTCTGTATATGGGATACAAAGGAGCTGTAACTCAAAAAGTAAAAAGTATTTTTAATAAAAAGTATTTAGAAAGTTGTACCAAACACACTAATAAATATTTTGATTGAAAAAAACACTATTTCAAAGGTGTACATAGCCTTTATGCCAAATAAACCAAATTGTAATGTGCCATACCTGTGCCCAAAGTATCTGCCTGTCCTCTTACTTTTGTGTTTACCATCCATATGATGAATTATCTCACTTATCTTAGTAATTCAGTGTAGTTCCCACACCGCAGGTGCCCGCCTGACCACAGTCATTTTTGTTTACTATCTACAGCATACATCATGGCGTGATATTCATGAGACGTCTCATGTTTGAGGCAGCCATTTGAGGGGGTTCCACCATGACGTGACCTACATGCTGCAGTAACATAACATAACGTCTCATGGACATTGTGTATTGATGGTAAACAGAGGATTGGGGACAAGTGGAAACCGTGCAGGAACTGCACAAAATTATTAAGGCAGGTATATTACTTTTGTTTATTGGCGCTATCAAAACTTGGTTACATAATCCGCCCCAAAAAAAATATATAAATTTAAAATACTATTATAAACAATTATAGATTTAATCTACTTTGTGTGCCTTTTGATGTATGCCTTTTCTCATTAAAACATTTGACACTCTTAAGAACCAGGTATTACAGAATTATTGTATTCTACCGTAGAGTGATCCTCTGGCTTACTTATCAAGCTCTGTTCTTGGATAGACATTCACTTATTTATTCATATTTATATTGAAAATCACTTGACCTATTAAACATATATCATATCAGATGCCAATAAAACAAACAAAGCAAAGCAAACAGAGTTTCCAACGTATTTTGTGAGCACAAATTAAAAAATAATTGCATCTCCCAAACACATTCCAAGTTATGCCTGACTGACAACAGAGTTTGACGCCTGAAATTTATTTTAACAATCATCTATACTCACATTGTAAAATATTTTTTTTTTCTTCTCTTTAAATGGAGGAAAGACATACCGCATAGATTGTATACATAAAGGCTTTTGCAACAATTATTTCATTTCTCTGAGGACTGCAGCACCAATTACCATTCTGTTTAAACAATGTTTTAAAAATACAACATCTTTGGCTCATTGGCAAAATTAAACAGCCGGCTGTATCACACAGTTAAAAGTAATGGGGCGTAATGCAATTATAGCAAAAGTCTGGAAATAAACTAGAATAGAAAGTCAATGGAAATTTACACCTTTGGGTGAAAGTTAGCTCGAGGTAAACTCCATTTTAGTGGCACTGCTTCACTGAACACAAACTAACTTAATATACAGATGTTTCTAAACTATTTATACATTCAAGTGATACTTTTTAAAAAAAAAATCACAACAATCTGCTATGACTGTAAATGGACTTTGTACACATTTCAAATACAATTATGTTATTGCATATATGCATTTTAGAATTCAGAAATAGTGGTGAATTTCAAAGTTATTTTGCATAATATTTATGTTAGAAATTGTAACTTCTCATGCACACAATTTATATAGTGTGTAAATGCACCGAAATACTTTACCTGCATCTTTGTGGATATTATTTTATAAGGTACCTGAGAAATCACTGTGGCTGTTATGGGGCACTATACCAGGCTATATTATAAGACATTGTGGCTGGAAATTTTATAGGGCAGTGTGGTTAACAATGTTTTAAGGACTGCGGCTGGCAATATATAGGGCACTGTGGAAAGTAATAATAGAGTACACTGGGCATCAAAAAAGGACACCATGAGATAATGTGCTGCTTCCTACTATTATAATAAGAAGTAGTGCTGTTTTTGGCATATTTCCTGACACGATATAAGGCTGTGTTCACACAGTTAACATGATTCTGCTTATCTGCTATATCATCTTTCTGAAACCGCTGACAAGATTTGCTATTCTGCCCAGTAAAAAAAATTGTTAAAACCCAATAGAGCCATTATAAGTCATAAAGAACAATTACAAAATTGAGCAAAACATATGTGTCATATTCATCATGGATCCTGTAAAAATGTAAGCCACGAAACCAGTGTGAACGGAGCCTGACACACAAAAAAATATATATATATTTTCCTACTTTATATGCCAATCACTTTGGTGCCTCTTATGTTCTAAAATATCCTTAGTCTGTAAAATATAATTTCTATAATGAATATCCATTTTATTAATTAAATTGTTTTTACTGATTTGGGATCGACAGATATACTGTATGTACAAATTATTATTATTTTAATTACATTAAAAGAAAATAATTATGTGAATAGAAAAAAATCCCTTTTCTACACTAAATTAATCAACATCACATTTTTGTCTTTTTTTCCCTATATCAGACAAAAAAACGTGCAATTCTATACCAGCTGTGTACTTTTTTTTAACAAGGTGATTTTTCTTATTTCTGAATTTATCATTTTAAAAAAAAAGTTTACCCAACAAAAACCATGCCCAAAAACTTACTTTTGGAATATGTTTGGACAATAGAAGCTGATGTACGTTACACCAGCATAGTTCTTTTTTCTATACAGATGCAAATGTCTCATGGAGGGCAGGAGTGGTGTGAATACAGCTTATTTTGCCTAATCTTCATTACTTTTGCCATGACCTTAGTCTTTTTTATGGTCCATTTGCAAATTATAGTAATGGTATGGCAGAACACAGCAGTATTACTGCACCACAAAAATTGATTTCAAATACAAATGTTGTGGTTGTACTTTTTCCTAGAACTGTATCTGAAGAAAACTGCATCATGTAACCTTATATAAAAACCACTGTTCTCATTGCTGTGGTTTTCCACATTGAAGTCAATGGGAAAGACTGCTGCAGCATGCTCATTCTGTTGCAGTTTTCACTGCGGATTTCAGTTTTTGCAATGCATAGGCTGAAACCTGTGGTAAAGCCGCTGCTAAATCCGCATGTAACATAAGCTCATTTTGCCTCAATTCGTTGCAGGTTTGCAGAGAATTCACTTCAAAATCTGCAATGGGAATTGTCAGCCATATCTTAACGTGCCCTTGTTATCCTACTCTTGTTTTGTATTCACTTTTGGGTTTGGCTAAAAAAAATCTGCATCAGAATCTACAAATGGTAACTGTAAACCTTGTGTGAAGAGAAAAATTCTAGCAGGGACATAACGATCGGGCCCGGAGGCTTTTTGGCTGACAGCTATCTCAAGTGTATGAACACCGATCTTTCTCATACTTCCCATACTAAACAGGTTTGCTATTCAGGCACATAGGAAAGCTGAGTGATAACTCTTATGGGAGGTGTAATGGCAGATGTATTGGTTGTCAACCAACTTATGAAAAGCAGACATGACTAACAAACAAATGAAAAAAATAGTTTTAATGGGATAAACTCATAAAGCCCTGTAGTGTAGGGTTTCCAAAAATAGCAATAGCAACTGTGTCCCAACAATTGAGGATCCTTTCTTTACAGGCTTGTCAAACTGCCTCCTCTCCTACTAGGGTATATAGAAGTAACAGAGGCTATACAGTTTTTATTATATAGGATCGCTACATGGGTGCCCATTGATTTTAATGGGTGTTGTACAATGAACATTTACCATGCCTACAGATACTATAACAGCTGATTGTGGTAGGTCCTACAATCAGCTAGTCATCAGGTAACCAGCCAAATTGAAAGGAACTGTCCATAGTGGATAACCTCTTAAAAATTTGCCCCAGTTAAAATCCTCAAAAATAATGTAAGTGGAGGAGCTGGAGGTCATGATGACCCTAGGATGAGCTATGTACAGTAATTATAATAGTATCACATGACATACTGTGCAGAGAACTGCAGAGAGGCTTTTCTTGACAGAACACAATATTGCATGTTTGTCTCACATACAGCTTCGCCTTTGTGATAATTACATCGTCATCCTCCACTGAGCACAGTCAAGTGGGTTGTTTGGCCCTGAGCTGAAGCAAACAAAATATTTATCTGGGAAAAATCCTTAGCTCTAAACCTTCATGTTCAGGGGCCTCGCAAGACATGATATATTCAAGCTAATGCTCTAATAGCAAATTACACAGTGAGAAGTCCCCTGGATTCCCTTTGGAGTTGATACCTGTGTTTGGATACAGACTCAGTAAGCCCTCAGTTGTGAAGTTGTCTGATTTCTAGGAGATTTACCAAAAATATCACAAAATCAGATCTGCATTCAGCAAAAATACAAATGCAGCCATTGATAGGAAGTGTACTTTTTGGTCTTGGATAGAAAGGATATGGCGAAATAAGAGGGTGTCGAGGTTTCACTCATGCCTGAGAGAGCCCAAATACCCTCTGCCATATAAATATAGTAAAAACATCACTTGACTATTGGGGGTAGTGTTCATGCAAGTTTTAAATTCAAGGAGGACCAGGAAGCTGCAAGCTACCTTCTGAGCTGCTTGAACATCCTTGAGGACAAACGTTGACCAAGGAGATTCAAGCTACCTTTTGAGTTCCTTGGTCATCATAAGGCTTCAAGGAGAACCAAGGAGCTTCAAGCTACCTTCTGTGTTCCTTAGTATCATTAGGCTTCAAAGAGGACCAAGGAGCTTCAAGCTACCTTCAAAGATTCTTTATCTTCATTTTGCTCCAAGGAGCTTCAGGCTACCTTCAAATTTTATTGGTCTTCATTTGGCTTCCAGAAGGCCGAAGGAGTCTCAAGCTACCTTCAAAGTTCTACAGTGATCATAGGGTTCAATAACATAAAGAATACATTCAGGGGCGTAACTATGGAAGGTGCAGAGTGTGCACTTGCACCTGGGCCCTGGAGAAGGACGGGGCCCAATAGGGACTGTGCCTCATTTGAGGAGACCAGTATTATAAACAATGAGTGATAGTTTGAGGCCCTTTTACAGATATTGCATTGGGGCCCAGCAGCTTCAAGTTACGCCTCTGCATGCTAGAAAGGGAAGATGTCAGAGTTGCAACATTAATTTCCAACCAGATCACAATATAAATGACAGCCATGTGGAGAATATATCCCATCTATCAAGGGAGAGATCAATGTCTGTCTCTGGTGCCTGCACATATAAGATACCACAGATATAGCGCATGTCAGTACATACTATTCTCCCACATGAAACAGTCAGCTTAAGTGCTACCATCCATGACATCATGAAGAATAGTAACACAGTGTGGTTGGTTTATTTGTTGTTAGATTGTGTGAAGACGTTCAAACCTGGCAGTGTCACGCTATGTCATAGTAGTTTAACTTTCAGCCTATAACCAGTGAAACAATTTGCTTCATAAAAATGGAAACCGTGGTGATCCACACAAATATTCAATATAATCCTTTGAAGTTCTGTTTGCTTAGTTTACAAGTAAATTTTTTCTGTTAGTTTTGGCTACTGCAAGCCCATTCAAGCAAATGAAAAGGTTTTCTTTTTACTTGCATATATCATCAACAAAAGTAAACAGTGAGAGATGGGAATCACATTTCCTGTGTTTGAACATGGAGATTGGGAATGCTGGTTGGTTACGAATATACTGTATATATACATTAAATTGTTTGCCTTCAAACAAACCCTTTCTTTTGATTGATTTTGCTCTGTTATGTTTGAAACGAATTCATTGAGCGTTTATAAAAATTAATTTAGACAAAGACAGCCAACAGCGAGTTTCAAATCTATGGCATGTATAAACTTTGGTCCGAAAATTAGTAACAATATATGAAATGTGGTTAGTTACTCATATCAAAATCTTCTGTTGCTAAACAGGGATCAGATTTACCGGTCTTTGAACCCTATGAACCCTATAAACAGGGAGTCACAGTAGTTCAGTAGTTAGCAGTGTTGCCTTACAGCTCTGGGGTCCTGGGTGCAAATCTGACTACGAGCAACATCTGCATAGAGTTTGTATGTTCTGTGTAGATTTCCTATAAAATTGGCCATAGTGTGAATATGAAATGGGAAAAATAATATTGTGAGCCCCATTAGGGAGTGGATCTGACAAGCCCTGTACAGCACTGTGGAATATGTTGGTGCCAAATAAGCAGCAGGAAATAAATTAACACAACATGCAGTAGTATATTGTAAGATCACATTTGTTAAATATATGTACATACAGTAAATTCTCAAGTTATAACACGGAGGATCCAGCTATTATCTATCATATCTACTGTATTTTCAGGAACTTAGATGTGATCAACAATAGCTGGATCCTGCGTTTCGGAGTATTCACCAAAGCCATCAGTCCTGCTGACCTGACGAATTTGTCTTTGACCGCAAGATGCAGCTTCTATGTATACAGGATGCATGGCAGCTGTATCTCAAAAACAATATATATTTTGTATTTTTTTATTTTAAATAAAATCTAATTCAAAAGTTGTTAAAAAAAATAAATAAATTGATTTGTTAAAGAAAAAAAAGCCTTCAAAGTTTATATAGCCTTTAAACAGGACTTTCCTCGGCACCGGCAACCAGAATTTTAAACCACAAAGAACTTACAATGCCAACAAGCAGCCCCGTTTTGTAAAGTATTCAGTTGACTGGAAGATCCAACTAATCAGCATGGACATTTCATTGGTAAGTGCTTATGATTCAACACATTACATTGGGGACACAAAGAGCCAATAGCAGAGACCATATTGAATTAAAATGAATTAAATGCATTGATTGGCTGTCTAGAAGTGCCTCTCCGGGGAGCAGTACTGTACTGCTCTCTACCTGTACTACATGTACTTCACTACTCTACCTGTACTATATATATTATACTGCTATCTACCTGTGCCAGGATGAGCTACTCTTTTGGACACTGTTTTATTTATTTGTGTATACTCTGTATTCAGCGGCGTAATTAGATGGGTTGGCAGGACATGTTTCTTGGGTGCTAGATCGGATGCCAGTGGTTGCGTCAACAGGTCATAATGCCCTGGCCAGGTTATTTAGATAAGGGTCTAGGGCAGCAAATTTAATCTTTGCCACAAGTTCAGGAAAGTCTAGCTACAGCTCTGCTTCTCATTAAAAAAAAAAAAAAAAAAAAAGTGTCATGCTTCACGTGATAATTTTTGTTTAAAAAACTTGCAGTTTTTACACCTATTTCTGGAACACTTTATATTACTTTAGCACAGGAAGGAAAAAATATCATAAAAAGAAACATAATATTTTATTATTATGATTATTACAATTATTATTATGGTTATTATTATAATAAAAAATACACTAAAAGACAGAAATAAATGGTCTGGTTACGATTGGTAAAAACTTGGCACCAGCAGCAAAAGGGTTAATGCAGCAATCTTTTATTTCAATAATTGTGATGTGATCATTTGCATAGTTAAGGAAATATATAAAATCATAGAGAAGGATTTTATATAGACATTATTTACACTACAAAAGAGAAAAATAAAACAATTCTTAATATTTAATCTTTACAATTATTATCCATAACTGTCCAAAAACCAACAATCCAATTGTATATTCCAGCGTAGCCTGTGTAGAAAGGCTCTTAACAAGATTAAAAAGATAATATAAGAACATTTTCAAGATTAGATAAGATACTTCAACTCAAGTGCAGGAAAATGAATTGCGAAATGGGACACCTGTATGAGGCAGTTAAAGTAAGGAAGATTAGTTATTACCCGGGCAGAAGATATGGCACATGGTCAGAATACAGGAGGATTTGCTTCTAGGAAAGAGCAAAATAAATATTTTTTATATCTTAGTGCAAAGGCTCAATGATAGCTTTTTCTTTTTTACTATTTTCTCCTTGCTAGTATAATGTAGCTGTTTGAGCCAATAAAATGTACCTAAATTAAACATTTGGCCCTGGTGCACATGGTGTAGTTGGAACACAGCCCAATACAAAGCCGTTATTCGGTAGTGTGCATGAGGCCTGTTTCTGAAAAATATATACAGTGGTCCCCCGACTTTTGATTGTCTCAACTTGCGATGGATTCAACATCTGATGGTCTATAAGGGGTCATCATAAGTTGAATGCAGCCTCAGGTTACAATGCCTCGGCAATGGTCAGCGGCAGCAGGCAAGGAAGCGGTGCAAGGATCGTGCAAAGAAAGTGGTGCCATGATTGGGCAGCGGAGCACGCAATTGGATGGAGCATCCAGCCATTCAGCTTGTGCCTTCTACAGTAGAGGCAGGACAAGCGCTGATTGGATGTTACTTTTCAGTCAATCAGTGCTTGCAGGTGTGGTTTCTTACAGCCAATCAGTGCATGATACCCTAAAACCCCAAGAGTTTAGATACCAGACTGCTTCACACACAACCAATGTTTTTTAATTTGATTGTTGTGACTGCTATGATTTTTAAGGCTATGTTCCTAAGACGCTGGGGCCTGCATGCCCATCTATTGAGATTTTTACCTCTTTGTACACTTAATTTGCATTATATGTACTGTATCAGCAATAAAAAGAGTTTTTTTGATTAACCATTTTCCAGTTGTTCCTTCTTACTGTTATATTACTTACAATACATGCTTTATTTGTATTTTGGGGGCTTTGGAAACCAATTACCAGTTTTCCATAGAGTTATGTTTCAACATACAATGGTCGTCCCGGAACCAATTAATATTGTATGTTGAGGGACCACTGTACTTTATCCAACATCTCATTTAAGCTATAAGGTCTTATTTTATAGGACCCCATTTTATAAGGGACCTCCCTTTGCTTGTATTTGGCTATGCACAAGGCTATAAAGCACTTATGTAGGTCAAATTTATTATTTATTTATATTATTATTTATTTATATTATTTATATGTGTTTTTATTTTTGTAGTTATTTCATAACGGTGCTCATAGTAAGAAAAATGACAAGATTACAGTACATGATTAGTAATCTATATATAGAAAATAGAAGAATGCTGGGAAGACACACACTTTGAATTCAGGAACAGAGTGCCCAACAGGGGGACATGCAAATGAAACCTGTGCTTTAATAGATTGCTACAGGCAGCAAGGCTACTATTTGTCTGAGATATCTTTTGATACATTAACTACTTGGCGCCGAGGCCATTTTAATTTTTTTTTATTCTAATTTTTTTCTCCCCACATTCCAAAAGCCATTACTTTTTTATTTTTCCATCAACATAGTCATATGAGGGCTTGTTTTGCGTGGGATGAGTTGTAGTTTTTAATGGAACTATTTAATGTACCATATAATGTACTGGGAAACAGAAAAAAAAACTTTTTTCTGATGCTCAATATGATTACGGGTCGCCATATTCTAAGGGCTCGTCAACACATAGTGAAATTGCTGCATACTTTCCGTCTGGAATTGCGAACAGAAAATACGCAGAAGAATACAGTAGCAGCAAAGTGGGTGAGATTTAGCAAATCTCATCCACACGCTGCGTAAAATTTACGAGCAGAGATTGACCTGCGGTGCGTATATTTCGGACTGCATCATGTCAATTCCTGCTGCGGAAAGTGGACTGAATTGCTGCGTTTTTCAGAGGAGATGTCGCCATCACCCAGCATTGTTAAAGAACGCAGCAAAATACGCACCATTTTCTGCAGTTAAAAATGAAGGAAATAGTGCGTTTTTGCCGCAGCGGAAAGACTGCTACTTTCAACGGAATTCCGCTACGTGGAGACAAGCCCTTAGAGCCATAGCTTTTCAAAATTTTTCATCGATTGAGTGGTGTTAGGGCTTGTTTTTGAAGGGCGAGCTGTAGTTTTTCCTGGTACAATTTTTGGGCACTTTTTATTTCGTTTTTTTTGGGGAGCTAAGTTGACCAAAGAACAGCAATTACTTTATTTTTTTCCGGCATTCACCATGTGGGTTTAATAACATTATATTAGAATAGTTCCAACTTTTACGGATGCGGCAATGCCAATTATGTAAAAAAAAAATTAAAAATGAAATTACTTTAGGGAAAAAATGTGAAAAGTTTTTTTTTGTTTTGTATATTAAAAAAACGTAATTTAACTCTTTTTTTTTTTACTCTTTTTTTAGTCCCCTTAGGGGACTTGAACAAGCGGAGAGTTATCTCCGATACCAGCTGATGCAGTGATGTGTCGGCCGACACCCTTTGAATATGGAGCGATCTGAACCTGTAAGCCCGCTCCATACTCCCCCATAGCGTCTGTGACGTACAGTTACACCAAATGTCACCAATCGGGCAAGCAGCTATCTTCACCTGTTAAGTAATGTTCTTTGCATGACCTCCCATGAAGAGTTGGCGAATGAGAATGACACCAATCTTGCAATTACTGCTGCAATAAATGGTTCAACCAGTTACTAAGTTTAAGGGGGAAGATACTTTTCACTTTGGTATCAGTAATGATAATGAAAACTGTATATATTGAGGTTCCCTATGTCTGATAATATATATTTTTTTAAGATGAGAAACTGTTTAAAGACTTAGTGTGAGAAATATGTACCAAATATTATATATATATATACATATATATATCTATATACTATATATATATATATTATTTATATCGCTGCATGTCTGAATTATTTACCTAGTCTGCTCCAATAGAACAGCATTTTTAGAATGCCCTTTTTAACCCCTACATCAGCAAAGCTTTACAGCAGATGTGGATAAAAATTAATAGCTGGATGTGATTATAGGTATTATTTTTAAATGCATTTAGGATGTTTTGAAGACTTCCCTAGTGAAATTACAGCCCAAAGTGGCCTGACATAATTTTAGCAGAGTTGACAGAGTACGATTCAAGATGCATGCATTCCCTTGTACTATATAATTACCAGTGAGGTCATTCAGCTTTAGAAAGACATTTATTTGTTATTTAATGATAAAGCGAAACATTGTGACAATTGCTTCCACCTTATAGGACCAGGTATTTTAGGCTCATAGGGGGAGATTCATTAATACTGGTGTTTCAGATAGCTGCAGTAAGATGCACCCAATTTAATAAAAGGCGCATGGCTTTCATTGCTCCTGAAAGGGAAATCTACGCCAGCTACGAGCTGCCATAGATTATAAGTATAATTTACGCCACGACCATTTTATTGAGCCCCATCCTCTTTATGGAAAAGTGGTGTGGGTGGCGTGAATACAACAAAGTATTTGAAACTTTTCTACGCCAGGAAACTGCCATAAAAATGTTCATAAATTCCCCCCATAGGCTCTACAAGACAGCCTAAAAAAATTCAAATTGAAATGGGTTTTTCACATTCATTAACAAGGTCTCTATTGCCAAAACAGGGCGATGTGCTGCCGACATGATAGGAATGTATAGGAACGTGCGATCGTAGTAACGATAGCTTGTCCCCATACATAGCTGCCTGTGAAAGGAGGAAATGAGCGCTGATTAATGAGCTGTCTTGTTGAATGGCGCTCGTTGTTGAGGCCAAAATTGGCTAGAGTAAAAAGACCCTTACTCTCCAGGTCCCCCGCCAGTCCTATGTGTTTGGCCGTGCATGATAAGATGTCACCAATACTGACTTTGTGTCACATGATGTTATTATGGATGACACATCACCACAGTGGACCACAATTTCCGCCGTGGCTAAATGACATTTCATGGGTATGGGCAACATGTCATTATGTTCCAATGTGAAAAGTGGACTGCTAGGGATCTGGGAGCATCAGCATGGTAACAGGGGGAAACACAGCTGTAAGTATATTGAAAAGGGTTTTCACTTTTTATGGCAATAGAAACATTTACCTAGAGAGAACCAGAAAAACTCTTTTAATCCATATTTTGTTAAAACCATAATATTACTAATTGAATACGAAACTTTGCAAATGGTATGATAGTTCTTGCAGAGTTAAATTCTTAATTTTAGACCGCCTAATCCTTAGCATGTGTGAGAATAAATGCAGGATCATTGCTCAATCATATTTTTTTTACCTAAGTAGAATGTTAGACTCATATGTTCTTCATTACTTAATATCATTATAAGAAATTACCCTATCATATTGAGTAGACTGATTATATTAACATTTTAACGCTCCTTTATATGGTCATTAGTTACTTCTTTAAAGGGAGATGTCATCAGTATATGATAGATGTGTGTCTAACAACCAGACCCCGCACCGATTCGCCACTCCGGCTGCCTGTGCAACGGATGTTTGGAACAGTATGCAGTAGTTGGAGTCGGAAGCAGATGACTCTGACCACTGCATAGCGGCCGTTCGGCAGAACTGCAGCTCTGCCCCTATTGACTTGAATAGGAGCAGAGCTGCAGTACAGCAGCTCGGCCGCTATTCTTTGCCCGGAGCCATGTGCCTCCGGCAATATCGTCCGGTGCCTGGAGGCAGCCGGATTAACGGATCAGTGCGGGGTCCGTGTGTCGGACATGCACCAATCATATACTGATGACCTATCCGATGGATAGGTCATCAGTTGTCAGAACGTGGAAAACCCCTTTAACTTGGTCTCTGTCAGTGTTGCCCGGATCATTTCCTATCTAGGGTAGTAAGGCGTTGCATTTAAACGGCATCGGTCACCAAAATGCTAATTTTCTATGTTTTTGTACTAGTCCTGTAAAATAATATGATAAAATACATTCTGCACTATGTACCTTAACACTGCAGGTGTCTAAAATTGTAACTATGTATCTCTACATATAATAAAACGGTAAACTTTGTGTGTCTATACATCGAAAACATTTGCGAAAAAAATAATTGGGTGATGAAGGATAAGTGATAGAATGCAATAAGATCATTTTTGGAATTTTTGTCTGTCTGTTTGTTTGTGCACGTATCACGTAAAAACTACTGACCCAATTCGGGTGGAGATTTTAGAAAAACATAGGGGTCAACTTGAAGTAACATTTCGTTTTTATTTAACCGCAATCGGTTCACTCAATCAGAAAATATGCGAATTTAATGTTTTCAAAAATCTATTTACATTGCATTAGTACAATAACAACAAACACTACAATCTAATTGGTTGCTATGGACAAAAGTTCGAAAATATGTTTGTTTTGGTTCTTACACATAGAAGGGAGATAAAATAACCAATCAGGTTGCTGCTTTCATTCTCCTAGCTGCCTCACAAGAATCTAAACTGTAATCGGATTGGTTGCTATGGACAATAGTTCCAACATTTGTGTGTATGGGATAATACACATAGAAGAGAGATAAAGCAACCAATCCCCTCACTGCTTTCATGCACCTAGCTGACTCAAAAAAGCTGTAATCTGATTGGTTGTCTCAAAGGGCTTGGACAGAGGCCTCTCGGTCTCAAGAGAGTAAATGCCTTCCAGAAAAAGATGAAATATTCCTCAATATAGCAGAAATGCAAAAAGAAAGAGACTAATTAGATCTCAAGAATCTGAAGAAGATCATGAGGCAACACTTACTGCAGCTCAAGAACGTCAGGCCAGAACTCACGCATCCAAAACTTTTAGCCAGCGTGAGTCTTGGCTAAGTATACAGCGTGCTCGCATGGCAGCCTCTCGGTCTCTGGAGAGGAACGAGGAAAGCGAAGCGTAACTATCTGCTGACCGACAGCGCCATGCATCGTCACGCGAGTCTGAAACTTTCACCGACAGAGAATCTCGCTTGAGTTGTCAGAGAGCTCGCACAGCGGCCTCTCGATAGCTTGAAAGTAGTGAAGAACGTGTAGCGCAATTAACCGCCGAACGTAAACTTCATAACTATGCCACAGTTCTCACAACAAAGACCAATATCAATGACGATTGGAATCAGCTAGAGAGAATTATGAACCCACGCGCCAAGATAATAAAAGTTATTTATTGACAGAAAGGGAAAGAGTAGATGAAATACGGCAGGCAGAAACAGCAGAACAACGTCAATCACGCTTAAAGGCTGATCGAATTAGACACTCTCTTAATAGAATGTCTATTTCATCAGACGATTCAGAGTCTCAGGAGTATGGTGCGGCAAACAATGTTGTTTCTTGGGTCAATAAGGAAACAGCAGGTTTTATGTATACACCTAGGATTGACTATGCTGAATTCGCTTCCGTAGGTAGTATGGTCGTCATTTGCAATTTTTACGGTGCTCTCAAATAGAGAAAAAAAACAAATGGAATCTGTTGCTCAAGTGGTAAAGTTCACATTGAAAAATTTCAAGAACCTCCAGAGCTTATAAAACAAATTTTAAATGGTGACCATCCACAATCAAAACACGTCTTAGACATTGTCCGCTTATATAACAGCGCAAAACTAATTACAGAGGGACCATTCATGCCAACCTTCAAGGTGCAAGGCCAAGTTTACCATCTCATCTGATCTTTGCTACCACAAGATAAGCCGAAATTTCTTCAGATTTATTTAGTATCATATTACAATCAAGAGGCCAATATCAGAAATCAGAACTTTCCACAACTAAATAGTAACCTTATATCTCCACTTCAAAACATGCTGCATCAGGTGAATCCATACATGCATAGTTTCAAAGCTGCATTACAGTCTATTCCGCAGGGGCAAAGCAATGATTCCAAAATGATCATCAGCGCAGATAGACGTCCTGTTGCTGAACACCGTGTCAGGTATAACGCCCCCGTCACAGATGAAGTTGCAGTGGTTTTAGTTGATCAGGAGTGCGATAGGCGTGACATTGTGTTGGGCACTCACGACTATCGCCTGCAACACATTTTCGCAACACACAGAGCTTACGACGCCCTACAATATCCTTTAATTTATTGCCAGGGCGAAGATGGGTACAATTTTGGACTCTACCAAGTTAATCCTACTACTAGGGTAACATATTTTCATAAAAATATATCAGCCCAGCAATTTTATTCATACCTGCTGCAGATAAGGTGTAATCCATTTATCTATTTACAACGATTTCGAGCATTGTTCAGCCAATTTGATGTGGACATGCATGCGAAAATAGAGATGGAGCGGACACGTTTACGCTGTCACGGTGCGGGGTGTTGACCCACTGGGCCGTACCGCATAGTGGATAGGCAGCTGGTCAACCAGGTACAAAACAATAGCTATAATCCAGAAAGGGTACCTGTGGCAATGTAGAGAGCAGCGGTGATTCAGGCTTAAGATAAGGCTTCGGTAGCAGACAGACACCCGGTGGGTGTAACACAGCAGATGCAGTGGAAGACACAGCTCGACATCAACTCTAGACAGCATGAAGGCATGGTAGCACAGGATACCGGGTACAGGCAGCAGGAATGGGTAACACTGGGAACTGGAAAACCAGTTGGCAACCATTTGCGGGACAAACTTTAGGTATACAACAACGCTCAGGCAATGATCAAGAGGGCACAGCCCTTTTTATAGTCCAGCAGCATTCTGGATTGATTGCAGATTACCTGCAATTGTGCACACACTGGCCCTTTAAGGCCGTGCACGCGCAGGTGCGCACGCCCTGCGGGAGACAGTCTCTGAAGCAGGAAGTTAGTGCCGGCGTCTCCCAGGAGGGAGATGCCGCCGAGAACTCACATGTCCATGGCCGCGGCCGTCAGAGGGTAAGTCAGAACGACGGGCCGTTGGCAGAGACGTTACAGTATCCCCCCTCTTATGCCCCCTCTTCTTCGGACCAGAACGGGAGAGAAACTTCTTCACGAGGATAGGAGCATCGATGTTCTCCTCTGGCTCCCAAGACCTCTCTTCTGGACCAAATCCCCTCCAATCCATCAGATAAAACGTCCTTCCTCCCACTTTCTTGGTGGCCAGGATCTCCTTTACTTCGAAAGTCCCTGATAAGCCGCCAGGAGCCACTGCGGAACTAGGAGTCCTGAAGTAGCAGTTCAGAACCACAGGCTTCAGCAGGGAGACATGGAAGGAGTTAGGGATCTTGAGGGTAGAAGGCAGCCGAAGTTTGCAAGACACAGGGTTAATTTGTAGCAGAATCTCGAAGGATCCGTCGAACCTGGGAGCAAATTTGCAAGACTGCACCCTCAGCCGGATTTTCCTGGAAGACAGCCAGATCATCTAGTGTCTGCCTTTCTCTTCATGCGGTCCCCCGCCAGCAGAATAGAAGATCGAGTCTGTTGCCATATCTGCAGAAAATCCCTGAAGATAGAGTTGGCTGCAGGCACCTGGGACATAGTAGAGATAGGAAGAGGTATTCGAGGATGTTGGCTGTAGACGATGAAGAACGGACTAGAGGTGGTGGACTCACTAGCATGGTTATTATAGGAGAACTCAGCCCACGGGAGCAGCTGCACCCAGTCATCATGCCACCTGGAGACAAAGTGCCACAGATAGTTCCCCATAATCTGGTTAACCCTCTCAACTTGACCATTGGACTGGGGATGGCAGGCCGAGAAGAAGTCCAACTTTACACCGAGGAGACCGCAGATTGCTCTCCAGAACTTCGAGGTGAACTGGACCCCTCGATCCGAGACAATATGCAGAGGCAAGCCATGGAGATGGAAGATGTGTTGAACTAAAAGATCGGCCAGTCGAGCAGCAGAAGGTAGGCAAGTCAGGGGAACAAAATGAGTCATTTTGGAAAATTGATCCACCACCACCCAGATCACACTGCATCCAGCAGAGAGAGGCAGATCTGTGACGAAGTCCATTGCAATATGTTGCCAGGAGGCATCGGGCACAGACAGTGGTTGGAGCAGACCAGCTGTTCTGGAGTGGGCAACTTGATTTGCTGCGCATACCGTAGAAGAGGAGGAGAAGATGCAGCAAGGATAAATAATATTCTGTGGGGACTCCACACTGTACTCTGTTTCAAACGACCTAGACAAGGCATCGGCCCCCACATTCTTGTCGGCAGGTCGGTAGTGGAGTTCGAACTGGAACCGAGCAAAAAACAACGACCATCTGGCTTGACGAGGATTCAGCCGCTGAGCCGTCTGAAGATAGGTCAGGTTCTTGTGGTCCGTGAAGACCAGGATTTTATGAGCTGCGCCTTCTAGTAGGTGTCTCCACTCCTGCAGGGCCAGCTTGATGGCCAGTAACTCCTGATCCCCAATCGAGTAGTTGCGCTCTGCGGGAGAAAACAGTTTAGAATAGTAGCCACATACCCCAGTCTTGCCTTTCGAACCTCTCTGGAAAAACAGTGCACCGGCACCAACAGAGCAAGCGTCTACCTCTAACGAAAACTGTAGGGATACATCAGGGTGATGAAGAATAGAGGCTGACGTGAAGGCCTTTTTTAAGGTTTTAAATGTGGCTTCTGCCTCTGGAGTCCACTCCTTGGCATTCATGCCCTTTTTGGTGAGGGTAGAGATGGGAGCCGTCAATGAGGAGAAGTTGGGAATGACAGCCGGTAGAAACCCAGGAAGCGTTGTATGGCCCTTAAGCCTTGGGGGCGTGGCCATTCCCGGACAGCCTTTACCTTCTCAGGGTCCATTTTGAGGCCTTGATCGGAGATGATGTAGCCCAGGAAGGGTAGAGACTTTTTTTCAAACATGCAATTCTCTAGCTTGGCATAAAGATGATTCTCCCTTAATCGAAGAAAAACCTGGCGGACATGACTCTGATGAGTTACAGGATCTGGGGAAAAAATCAAAATATCATCGAGATACACCACAACACAGACATAGAGGAGATCACGAAAAATGTCATTGACAAATTCTTGAAACACCGCGGGGGCATTACACAGGCCGAAGGGCATGACCAGGTATTCGTAGTGCCCATCACATGTATTAAATGCAGTTTTCCACTCGTCACCCTGACGAATCCGGATTCGATTGTAGGCCCCCCACAGGTCTAGTTTAGAAAAAAAAATATTGCCCCCCGTATGCGATCAAACAGTTCCGAAATCAAAGGCAATGGGTACCTGTTCTTCACCGTGATCTGGTTGAGGCCCCGGTAGTCAATGCAGAGTCGGAGGGATCCGTCTTTCTTTTTGACAAAGAAAAACACGGCTCCGGCCGAGGATGAGGATTTATGTATGAAGACCCTCTCCAGATTCTCCTTAATGTAGGCCGACATAGACTGGGTTTCAGGTAAGGAGAGAGGGTATACTCTACCGCGAGGAGGGGATGAACGAATCAGGAACCAAGTCGATAGGACAATCATACGTTCGATGTGGTGGCAAGGTCTCTGCTTCCTTCTTGGAACAATTGGAGAAACAGAAGCCATGACGCCACAGTTAATTACAAAATAATTACAAAATTTTATTGGAACATACAATATAAAATGACATATTATAAAATTTTAAAGAGATCTGAAAAATCAGTGTGGTTGCATCAAAATAATTTAAATCAAGGAGATCTTGCATAGGAGAGTTCTTAATAGTTATAAATACCTCACAGAGACCAAAATTAGATGTCTAGATAATATTATATGAGCATACATGTATCCTAGTTTGTGAAATGACAAGTTCTGTTGGGGGAGACAGAGGGTTTATACAAAACCATGTACTCCTAAGTACCCAGAGCAGAGTTAAAGGATTGCATGATTTATGCCAATTACAAGTGAGTCAAGAGGAGAGGGTCAAAGTCAAGATAAGTACAAGTAGAAAGAAAAAACTAACATCTATAGTAGTCATGCAACAGAAAAATATCCGTTACGTATTAACCAGTATGTATCCAAGCTTACCCATAGGCATGAATAGTCTTGTGGCCCCACACTGCGGCCTGATGTAGTAGCGCCCCGACGCGCATTTCGCTAATATAGCTTCCTCAGGGGGTGATAGTTAGGGGTTGAGAGTGTCCGGTTTATATAGCCGGGTGAAAGTAATAAATGTCGGTGTTCCGGTGTGCTCCCTTGTTCCGGTCTCCGGCGCATGCGCGGGAGTCTGACCTGAGCCGCGAGATCACCGCCGTCTTTCGTCACACTCGTGCCGCGCCTGCGTGCCCCCAAGGACGCGTGTCCATGGAGACAGAGCAGGCGCAGCCCGAGCGTGAAGACAAAAAGACAGCGGGGCGGGGCTCCCAGACTCACCACCACACGCGCGACCCCCGAGCAAGAGATATTGAGATGAGTGTAACAGAATCCCCACAGGGGAAACAGCCCTGGGCAGGACCTCTAGACGAAAAAGGATTATGCTGTTTGGGTGTGTAGTTCGGGCCAAGAGAGTGGAACGGAAACATCTCCTTAACCCACTCATTACAGAAAAGAAGGAGGAGACGAGGGGTGTGATTAGGTTAATCTCCACTCACAATAATGAATGGCAGACTATGAGGGACATAATGCATAAGCATTGGCCTATTTTGCAATTGGAGCCAACATTAACTACAGCCCTAGCTCCTTATCCCCAAATGACAGCGAGAAGAATTAGGAACTTAAAAGATATGTTGGTACAAAGTCACTACACACCCAAAATGCATAATCCTTTTTCGTCTAGAGGTCCTGCCCAGGGCTGTTTCCCCTGTGGGGATTGTGTGGCGTGTCCCAATATACTACGTGTGACAACCTTTGACTCTGTCAAAGATGAAAGACGCTTTAAAATCCTGCAGTACATTTCCTGCAGTACCACTCATGTTATATATTACGCCACATGCGATTGCCCTAAGGTTTATGTGGGCCTAACTTCTAGGCAACTAAGACTACGGGTCCGGGAACACGTACGGGACATATCCGCAGCAAGGAAAATAGATGATTTGACGACCTTAAAAACTATTCCCAGACATTTTAAATTAAAACATGGATGTGACCCCAAAACTTTTCGTGTACGTGGTATAGATCGGATACATTGCGGTGTCAGAGGTGGAGATGTCAAGAGGATACTTGCACAAAAAGAATGCAAGTGGATTGTCACATTGGGCACCATGACTCCTCATGGCCTCAATGAGAACTTGAGTTTTGCCGCTTATTTATAAAAAACAACCCTTTGTTTGAATATTGCCTTATCTGTTTAAGAAGTGTCTCTCTTATAGAAATATTCCCTTAAATTTTAACTGCTTTTATTGGTTACTAATGCCTGTTTTCTTGTACTGTCGTGTTTAGATAGCTGGGTGAATTTGTTCTGCTCTCATTCCGATGTGCTCCTTAATACATATTGGATACTGAGATCAGCTATCAAGAACGTGAAGAATTCGAGTACATTTGTTATTATTTTTGTCAATTCTGATGTAAATATGACATAATTGTGGTCTACTGTGAATAAACACTTCTCTGTTATTTTCCTCTGGTTTTATATATGTTTCATTATTATTATTTTTTATATATATTTTTTTTGAAGTGCCACTATATCGCAAATATAATTATTTGCGTCTTCGATACGTGTTTTTTGTTGTGTTTTTATTTACACTTACGTTATATGTATTTCACTATTTCATGTAAGCACTTTATTATGAATATCACTTCCACTGTGTATGTACTGAATGTTCCTTATTTCATCACTGTGTAGTAATGCACATATACTCTTTACAATTATAATGATTTATGTATATTTCTCTTTATTAGTCATGTTTCACTTACCTCACCTTTTTCTGTTTCGTTTCTCCTCTTCTTGCTCTTCTCTATTCTGTTCTTTTCTTTTTCTTTTCTTTTTTCCGTCTTCTCTTTTCTCTCTGCTTTCCCTACTGACTGACTGTTTACTCATAACTGGGGACAAAACACGATACTTGATAGCACATAACCTATTACATTGTCATAATTAAATAACTTCTGTTACACTCATCTCAATATCTCTTGCTCCGGGGTCGCGCGTGTGGTGGTGAGTCTGGGAGCCCCGCCCCGCTGTCTTTTTGTCTTCACGCTCGGGCTGCGCCTGCTCTGTCTCCATGGACACGCGTCCTTGGGGGCACGCAGGCGCGGCACGGGTGTGACGAAAGACGGCGGTGATCTCGCAGCTCAGGACAGACTCCCGTGCATGCGCCGAAGACCGGAACAAGGGAGCACACCGGAACACCGACATTTATTACTTTCACCCGGCTATATAAACTGGACACTCTCAACCCCTAACTATCACCCCCTGAGGAAGCTATATTAGCGAAACGCGCGTCGGGGCGCTACTACATCAGGCCGCAGTGTGGGGCCACAAGACTAGTCATCCCTATGGGTAAGCTTGGATACATACTGGTTAATACGTAACCGATATTTTTCTGTTGCATGACTACTATATATGTTAGTTTTTTCTTTCTACTTGTACTTATCTTGACTTTGACCCTCTCCTCTTGACTCACTTGTAATTGGCATAAATCATGCAATCCTTTAACTCTGGGTACTTAGGAGTACATGGTTTTGTATAAACCCTCTGTTTCCCCCAACAGAACTTGTAATTTCACAAACTAGGATACATGTATGCTCATATAATATTATCTAGACATCTAATTTTGGTCTCTGTGAGGTATTTATAACTATTAAGAACTCTCCTATGCAAGTTCTCCTTGATTTAAATTATTTTGATGCAACCACACAGATTTTTTAGATCTCTTTAAAATTTTATAATATGTCATTTTATATTGTATGTTCCAATAACATTTTGTAATTATTTTGTAATTAACTGTGGCGTCATGGCTTCTGTTTCTCCAATTGTTCTATAAAATCATGAAGCTTGCTACGATTTAACTATATATTGGAGGTACTTAGACACTTGTCAGGGGTACCTAACCTGTGATTTGACCTGCTGAGTCTATATATTTAAAGTCTCTGCTTCCTTCTTGTTGAAGACGTCTGAGAACAGAGAGTAACAAGAAGGCAACCCTGCCAATGACTGATGCGGAGGAGACTGAAGCGGATGGATATGCCCCAGACAGCGGTTGAGACACTTGGGACCCCACTGGAGAACTTCACCGGAGTTCCAATCAAGGATAGGGGTGTGTAGACGGAGCCAAGGCAAACCCAGCAGCACGGGGTTGACGGCCGTGGGCATTACAAACAAGGAGATAAGCTCAGAGTAAAGGGCTCCTACTTGAAGCCTCAACGGCTTGGTTACAGTCAAAATTGGGTCAGGCAGCGGCAGTCCATCTACCGAAGCAACGATCAACGGCCTTTCCAGCAGAACAGTGGGCAACTGAAGAAGATCCACAAGGTCTTGACAGATGAAATTGGTTGCAGAGCCAGAGTTCAGGTAGGCAGAGAATGGATGGGGACTCTCGCCAGCGACAATGGTCACTGGAATGAACAGATTGGAGGAGAGTTCTCTATTAAATGCTGTATCGCCCATGGTTGTCTCTCCAACCAATCCTAGGCGTCAGGGTTTTTTGGCTTCTGGGGACACAGACGCACGACATGACCAGCGGGGCCGCAATATAGACAGAGTCCAGAGGTGCGCCTGCGCTACTTCTCCTGGACTGATAGTTTAATCCAGTCCACCTGCATAGGAACCTCGGGTGGAGCAGTAGAAGCAGGCAAGAGAGGTTGCTGGAAGTTGGGCGCCAGTCTAGGAAGCCGTCTCTCTTGTCGAACCTCTTGAGATCTTTCCTTGAGCCTTATATCCACTCGAGTAGCTAGAAAAATCAGGTTGTCCAAGGTAGATGGTAGATCCCGGGCAGCAAGGTCGTCCTTGATCTCGGGTGATAGGCCATGCCAGAAGGAAGCTACCAATGCCTCATTGTTCCAATACAGTTCTCCTGCCAGGGACCGGAACTGGATGGTGTACTCGCCCATGGAGGCGTCTCCCTGGCGAAGGTTCAGCATAGCAGTGGCTGCCGATGAGACTCGTCCAGGCTCCTCAAACACTGTACGAAATAACTGCATGAAACCCTGTAAGTCTTGGGTCCCTGTCATTCCTAGATTGGGTTTGCCCATGCCAGGGCCTTGCCGGCAAGTAAAGAGATAATGAAGGTGATCCTGGCTCCATCTGAAGGAAATGCTCTGGCGTGCAGGGTGAAGTGGATATGACACTAGTTTAGAAATCCCCTGCACGCGCTTGCATCTCCATGGAAACGAGGTGGCAATGGCAGCGAGAACCGAGGATCAGAACCGGAGCTGCCAGGAAGTGTACCAAGAGGTTCAATCACAGGAACTTGAACAGGAACAGAGAAGGAAGAAGCTAGCGCCCCAAGCTGCTGTGCCATGGAATCTACTGCCACAAGAAGTTGATCCTGTCGTGCTCGCAGATCCTGCAGGTCCGCCTGCATGGCTTGGGAGGGTGACAGACCTTTGAATTGACCAGCGGGATCCATGGCCTGAGTGTACTGTCACGGTGCGGGGTGTGGACCCATTGGGCAGCTGGCCAACCAGGTACAATACAATATCTATAGTCCAGAAAGGGTACCTGTGGCAATGTAGACAGTAGAAGTGATTCAGGCTTAAGATAAGGCTCCAGCAGCAGACAGATACCCGGTGGGTGTAACACAGCAGATGCAGCGGAAGATACAGCTCGACATCAACTCTAGACGGCACAGAGGCACGGTAGCACAGAATTCAGGGTACAGGCAGCAGGAACGGGTAACACTGGGAACTGGAAAACACTAGGAGACCATTTGCAAGACAAACTTTAGGTATACAACAACGCTCAGGCAATGATCAAGAGGGCAGAGCCCTTTTTATAGTCCAGCAGCATTCTTGACTGATTGCAGATTACCTGCAATTGTGCATGCACCGGTCCTTTAAGGCCGTGCATGCGCGGGCGCGTGTGTCCTGCGGGAGACAGTCTCTGAAGCAGGAAGTGAGTGTCGGCGTCTCCCAGGAGGGAGATGCCGCCGAGAACTCACATGTCCATGGCCGCGGCCGTCAGAACGACGGGCCGCGGCCATAGACGTTACATACGCACTGAAGATTATGTGCATCTGCGAGACGCCGTGCAACAAGATAATAACGTGGAAAACTTAGGGCGATTAGTTATCCTGTCATCCAGTTTTACCGGTGGTCCGCATCACAAGATGCTTTCTGCTACGTCTGAAAATACAAGAAATTATTAGAGTAGAGCCTCCAATTTTATTTCATATTATTAATTAAATTTATTGTCCTTCCATGCTCTGGTGTACACCATCTATTGATTCATAGAGATTGTAGGTATGGGGAAAGAAGGAAGAGTAGAGCACGGTGGGTCAAATGTCGCCTTCAATTATTTATATTGATACCGACTAGTATAATAGGAGAAAGATTTTGCTGTGCAATATCCCCTTTTATTGCCACATTTTTTAAATTATTTTTGTTGTTATATATATAAAGTGTGTTAGTACTATAATACTTTTACAACTTTATTATAAGTTTCTTAATTGTATTATTATTATAATTAATTTTCAAATTCCATTGGTTAGGAGGCCTGTTTGTGGCTTTTCTCCTTCAATGGAAATAAAAGAGGGAGTGCTCCGAGGGTTTGTATTGTGACTGTGATATCCCCTACATGTGCACACCGCAAATGGTTATAGCCTGTCTCAGTGAACAGCTGACTGGTCACCGAGTGCGTCTTTGGTACGTATGTTCCCAGCGTTGCCGCTCCGATCTCTAGTTGAGCAGCAGCGCTAGGATCACAGCTTTCGCTGCGTTCAGACAGACAGGCTGCCCGTTGGTAGTCAACACTACTAACTGGTGGGGTTTAAAGATTGCTGGCTGTGTTACGCCTGCATTATTCGGAGTATCAGCCGTGAGTGCCGCGACGTCATCAGCACTCGACGGCTAAGTGGCGTGTAGTGATATCGCCACTACTCTCGTTCGTTCCCACTATGTCAGGAGCGAACCTCTAGATGCGGTAGGATTCGTTTTTAATTTATCATTGAACTAATCTCTCCCT
Source organism: Rhinoderma darwinii (assembly GCF_050947455.1). Classification (NCBI taxonomy): domain Eukaryota; kingdom Metazoa; phylum Chordata; class Amphibia; order Anura; family Rhinodermatidae; genus Rhinoderma; species Rhinoderma darwinii. The sequence continues at coordinate 158,325,236 of NC_134689.1, forward strand.
CAGTTATCTTTCCCTACTATCAGGGTCGGTATAGTCCCGACGTACGTTTCACTGAACTGAGTCAGCTTCTTCCGGGGGCTGAAAATACGGCTGGCCTGACCTTTTCATAACATTCACAACTAATCCAAAGTGGTACGAAATTTCCCAAGAACTTCTCGCAGGACAGGCGTCTTATGATAGGCATGATATTATAGCCAGAGTTTTCCACTTAAAACTAAAGTTGATGATCGACCTGATCACAAAATAAAAAGGTTTGGTTGAGCACTTTGTTTCATGTACGGCGTTGAGTGGCAAAGCGTGGCTTGCCACATGCCCACATTCTCCTGTGTCTGCAAGAAAAAATTTGTCACGATGTTGTTGACACGGTCATGAGTGCTGAATTTCCTGACCGGAATGAGGATCCGATATTGAACGAGATTGTAAAGACGCACATGGTTCATGGGCCATGCGGCTCTTTAAATAGAAACTATCATTGCATGCGGGAGGGTCATTGCTCTAAAAGATACCCTAGAGAGCTATTGGAGCAAATGATGTCGGGAGAAAACGGGTATCCGTTGTATAGTCAAAGATCACCCCTACAAGGCGGTTTCACAGCTAGTCAGGTTACATGGTAAAGAAATTGTTTTGGACAATTAATGGGTTGTACCCTATTCACCGGTGTTATCAAGAACATTTCAGGCTCACATCAACATCGAAATATGTAGTAGCGTCGAAGCCATCAAATATATATGTAAATACATCAACAAGGGTATTGACCAGGCCACGTTTGCGTTGAGAAATAATAATGAATACGACGAAGTCACGAGGTTCCAATCTGGCCGATATATAAGCTCTTCTGAAGCGGTGTGGCGCATTTTGAGCTTCCACATTGACGAGAGACGTCCGCCAGTGATGCATCTTGATGTTCACCTTGAAGGCGGGCAACTGGTGTCCTTCAACCCTGAAAATGTGGCAGAGCGGTTGGAAAACCCGAGACAAACCACTTTGCTGGCATACTTTAAACTTTGTGAAACACTGAAGTTCCATCATATTATACTTATAATAAGCAGCAAGAAGTTTTCAACCGTAGAAGACGTGGAACAGCTGTGAATGGCGAGCCCAGCATTTTAAAAGAACACGAATGTAGCATCCATGGCCGCGGGTCATCGGGTTTACTCACCTCCCGACGCCCGCAGCCATGGATCTGAGCGCTGGTCCCCATCTCCTTCCTGGGAGACGCCAGCGCTCACTTACGCTCTGGTCCGCTGTGTCCCATAGGGTTCGCGCGCATGCTCGTGCCCGCTCTTAAAGTGCCAGCGCGCGCACATGTAAACAATCATCATCATCAACTCACATGATTTCCTGGACTATAAGAAGGCCCTAGCTCTTCTGATCCTTGCCTGAGCGTTGTTAGTATATCCCAATGCTATCTTGCAAATGGTCCCTTAGTGTTTCCCGTTGCAGTAGTTACCCGTGCCCTGTTACCTGTTCCTGTATCCCGTGTTGTGTTCTTGTTCCTGTGCCTTCTAGTGTTGGAGTCGTGTCCTACTGCACCTGCTGTCATTTGCCACGTCCAGTGTCTTCTGCCACGTCCAGTGTCTTCTGCCATGTCCAGTGTCTTCTGCCACATCTTGTACTGTCCGCCATGTCTGGCGCAACCTGCTGCACCGACCTTCATCCGTGCTGAAGCCACAGCCACTGTCTGGACTAGTTCAGGTACCCGAGTGTTACGAACTGCTATAGACTTTTGTATAGACTGAGACCTGGTCAGCTGCCTTTCCGCTATGGCGGAGTGGCCTAGTGGGTCCACATACCCTGTGACCGTGACAACATCATTGGAAGAGTCTATATGGTGCATCCAAACAACTCCGAATGCTATTACGTATGCTTACTTCTACATACAGTGCGAGGCCCTACTTCTTTTGCCGAAGTTCGAAAGGTTGACGATATTGAATATCCTACTTACCAGGCTGATTGCCGAGTGCATCACTTGCTAGATGCTGATCAGCATTGGGATGGCGCTTTGGTCGAAGCATGCGTCAGCGATAGTCCACATCACTTGCATTATTTTTTGCCATTTTACTGTTTTTTTGTGGACTTTCGGATGCTGCACAGTTGTGGCAAAAATATCAGGAAAAATTAGTTAAAGACTTTTTCAGGAATGCACAACGAAACAGTAACGGCGAACTGAACGACACGTTGCGTGAAAGTAATATGAATCGATGTTTGCTGGCTATCCAAGACAGTTACATCTATAGGGGGTAATCCTGTCTCTTAATATGGTATGCCCGCACCAGCTTTAGACGGGTAACGCATCACATGGAGTACGCGGCGGAAATAAACTTTAACCCAGCGGGACTGGCCAAAACATTGCAAAACGGTGTCTCGAGTCTGACAGCGGAACAGCGTATGATATTCGATCGCGTGTGTCATAGCGTAAATGCTACTTTGGGAGAAATCCTGTTTTAAATGCACCCGGTGGGATGGGAAAAACGTTTCTCACCAAAGTCATATTGGCCCAAATACGCAATCAAAGCAAAATTGCTCTTGCTGTCGCTTCATCGGGCATAGCAGCCACATTGTTGCCCGGAGGCAAAACCGCCCATACAATATTCAAGATCCCGATTGACTTGAATGTTACGGAAAGCCCCGTGTGTAATGTTTCTAGAAACAGCAACAAAGCAGGGGTTCTACGGCATTGCTGCTTAGTAATATGGGACGAGGTGCACTATGGCAAACCGTAAAGCGGTAGAAGCAGTAGATAGAACCTTGCAAGATATCAGAGAAAATGACCGGCCCATGGGTGGTATGACAATGCTTTTCTGTGGCGATTTTAGGTAGACTTTGCCAGCCATACCACAAGAAACGAGGGCAGATAAAATTACAGCCTGTCTAAAGAGCTTAACGTTACACCGATGCATTTAACAATAAATATGCAAGCGCGAACAGGAGGCAACCCAAATGCACAAGAGTTTTCAGATATATTACTAAAAATTGGTGACGGCACGTATCCACAAGAAGAAGGGAAAGTTATTTTGCCTGATAATATATGTTGTACTGTTTCATCACTGCAAGACCTCATTTCTTCTGTGTATGGTGACCCAATGCAAATAACAAATCATGAAAACTCTTGAGCTATTTTGACCCCTCGTAACTACCAGGCAGCAGCAATAAATGCTGAAATATTGACATGTGTTCATGGGGAAAGTGCAGAGTCATTAAACAAGAAGACGCTACCAACTATCCGGTGGAATTTTTAAATTCCCTAAGCACACCCGGTCTTCCATCACACAAAATTAATTTAAAAGTCGGCGTCCCCATAATTCTCCTTAGAAATTTAAGCCCACCAAAACTATGTAACGGCACCTGACTAAAAATCACAGAAGCTGAGATTTTAACAGGATGCGGCGCAGGTGACAGCTTTTTTTTATACCCCCGAATCCCCCTCATTCCAAATAATTTTCCCTTCAGTTTTAAACTTGTACACTTTCCTGTCAGCTTACATAGTTACATAGTTACATAGTTAGTACGGCTGAAAAAAGACACATGTCCATCAAGTTCAACCAAGGGAAGGGAAAAGGAAAGGAAAAATTTCTACACATAGGAGCTAATATTTTTTTGTTCTAGGAAATTATCTAACCCTTTTTTAAAGCCATCTACTGTCCCTGCTGTGACCAGCTCCTGCGGTAGACTATTCCATAAATTCACCGTTCTCACTGTAAAGAAGCCTTGTCGCCTCTGCAGCTTGAACCTTTTTTTCTCCAGACGGAGGGAGTGCCCCCTTGTTTTTTGAGGGGGTTTTACAAGGAACAGGATTTCACCATATTTTTTGTATGTGCCATTAATATATTTATATAAGTTAATCATGTCCCCCCTTAGTCGTCTTTTTTCAAGGCTAAATAGGTTTAATTCTTTCAATCTTTCCTCATAACTTAAATTCTCCATGCCCCTAATTAGCTTCGTTGCTCTTCTTTGTATTTTTTCCAACTCCAGGGCATCCTTTCTATGAACTGGAGCCCAGAACTGGACTGCATATTCTAGATGAGGCCTCACTAATGCTTTGTAAAGTGGTAATATTACATCCTTGTCCCGCGAGTCCATGCCTCTTTTAATACACGACAATATCCTGCTGGCCTTTGAAGCAGCTGATTGACACTGCATGCTGTTATTGAGTTTATGATTTACAAGTACACCCAGATCCTTCTCAACAAGTGAATCCGCCAGTGTTGCTCCCCCTAGGACATATGATGCATGCAGGTTGTTGGTACCCAGATGCATAACTTTACATTTATCTACATTAAACTTCATCTGCCAAGTGGACGCCCAAACACTTAGTTTGTTTAAATCTGCCTGTAATTCATGAACATCTTCCATAGTCTGAACTATATTGCATAGCTTGGTGTCATCTGCAAAAATAGAAATAGTGCTATTAATCCCATCCTCTATATCATTAATAAATAAGTTGAATAATAGGGGTCCCAGCACTGAACCCTGGGGTACACCACTTATAACCGGTGACCATTCAGAGTAGGAATCATTGACCACAACTCTCTGGATACGGTCCTTGAGCCAATTCTCAATCCAATTACAAACTATATTTTCTAAACCTATAGTCCTTAATTTACCCATTAGGCGTCTATGGGGGACAGTGTCAAATGCCTTTGCAAAGTCCAAAAACACTAAATCCACAGCGGCCCCTCTGTCTAGACTTCTGCTCACCTCTTCATAAAAACAGATTAGGTTAGTTTGACAACTTCTGTCCTTAGTAAAACCGTGCTGGCTGTCACTTATAATGCTATTTATTGTCACATAATCCTGTATATAGTCCCTCAATAGCCCCTCAAACATTTTCCCCACGATGGATGTTAAGCTTACTGGTCTATAATTACCCAGGGAAGACATAGAGCCCTTTTTGAAAATAGGCACCACATTTGCCCTGCGCCAGTCCCTTGGCACTATACCAGTCACTAGAGATTCTCTGAATATTATGAAAAGGGGGACAGAAATAACTGAACTAAGCTCTTTAAGAACTCTAGGGTGTAACCCATCTGGTCCCGGGGCCTTGTGCACATTTATTTTATTTAATTTAGCTTGGACCATCTCTACATTCATCCAATTCAGTATATCAACTGATATATTAACAGCACTGGCACCGGCTACATCAGCTGCTCCTTCTTCAGTTGTATATACAGAGCTAAAGAACCCATTTAGTAACTCTGCCTTCTCTTGATCCCCTGTGATCAACTCCCCATTACCATTATCTAGGGGTCCTACATGTTCAGACCTGGGCTTTTTTGCATTTATATGCTTGAAGAATTTTTGGGGATTTGTTTTACTATCCTTGGCCACCTGCCTTTCATTTTGTATTTTTGCTAATTTTATTACATTTTTACAGATTTTATTAAGCTCCTTATATTTTACAAAGGCTACAGCTGTACCCTCAGATTTGTATTTTTTAAATGCCCTTTTTTTGTCATGTATTGCCCCTTTCACAGAATGTGTAAGCCATGTGGGGTTTAATTTGAGTCGTTTATACTTGTTACCTGTAGGAATAAATTTTGCACTATAATAACTCAAAGTAGATTTGAAAATCTCCTATTTATAATTTGTTCCATTATTTGACATTAGTTCTTCCCAGTCTATATCCTGAATTGCAGCCCTCATCCTGGGGAAATTGGCTTTCTTAAAATTAAATGTTTTTGCCCTCCCAGCCTGCGTTTGTTTTTTACAGTATAGGTAAAATGTAACTATATTATGATCACTGTTACCGAGGTTTTCACGAACATTGACATTCCCAACAAGATCTGCATTATTAGAAATGACCAGATCCAACAGAGCTTCACCTCTAGTCGGGTCTTCCACAAACTGGCCCATAAAATTTTCCTGCAACAGGTTGAGGAAATGTCTCCCCTTTGCAGTTGAAGCCGAACCATGACACCAATTAATATCCCGGAAATTAAAATCTCCCATTATCACTACAGTACCCGCCTGTGCAGCCCGCTCCATCTGTTTATATAGCCGAACTTCCATCTCCTCAGTTATATTGGGGGGTCTATAGATTACACCAAAAGTAATTTTTTCAGTGTTTACCTCCCTTTCTAGTTCCACCCACAAGGTTTCAACCTCCTCACAGTATTCACCCACTATTGTCTCTTTCACACTCGCCTTCATATCATTTCTCACATACAGACATACACCACCACCTTTCCTATGTGTCCTGTCTTTCCGAAAAAGTGTAAAACCCTGTAGATTTACAGCCCAGTCATGTGAAGAGTCCAGCCATGTTTCAGCAACACCAACTATATCTATATTTTCTTCCAGTATCAAGGCCTCCAGCTCCCCCATTTTGCTTGCTAGACTTCTGGCATTTGTGAACATACACTTTAACTTGCCTGTCAGTTTTTCACTTTTATTATCAGAAATGTGATTTGACATTAATCGGGCCTTTTTATTTACACTGATGTTTGTAACGAAAGGATCTCCTTATCTTGTTGTCTAGTCCTCTCCCCACCGTCTGTTTCTCCACCCACCAATATAGTCTGACCCCTCTCTAACCTGGCTACCCCTTTTTTTTCTACATTGACCTCCCTCCTCAGCCCTAGTTTAAATACTCCGCCACCCCAGCTAGAATTCTCTCCCCCAGCACAGCGGATCCCCTTCCATTTAGGTGCAAATCATCTGCAGAATACAGTTTGTACCCCAATGAAAAGTCAGCCCAGTGCTCTAGGAACCCAAATCCTTCTCCTCTACACCAAGACTTTAGCCATGCATTTAACTCCCTGAGCTCCCGCTGTCTTTCCTGTGATGCGCATGGCACAGGCAGTATTCCTGAGAATACTACTTTGGAGGTCCTTCCCTTCAGTTTGTAGCCTAGTTCTTTAAAATTATTCTTAAGGCTCCTCCACCTACCATTTATTCTGTCGTTGGTACCGACATGGACCACGACAGCTGGATCATCACCAGCCCCTCCCAGCAATTTGTCCACCCGTTCCACCACATGCCGAACCCTGGCACCAGGGAGACAGCAAACCATTCGGTTGAGGTGGTCTTGGCGACAAATTATTCTATCCGTCTTCCTGATTATAGAATCCCCTACGACTATCAATTGTCTTGGCTTACCTGCATTACCATCCCGCCGACTACTAGCTGGGCTGTTCTCCCGGCTGTTAGGGAGATCAGTATCCACTAGGGCTGCCATTTCTGAGACTGACACCCTCGCATCATCACCCAACTTGGCAATTTTGCCTGGAATCTCAGAAACCGGATCGGCCTTCCTTGTCTTTGACCCCTTTCTACTGCCCCTAACTACATTAACCCAGCTACTTACCTGATCCTGCTCACCCATGTCTTCACCCTCCAGTTGTAACCCACTAACTGCATGCTCTGTGAGCAGCAAGCTCCGCTCAAAATTGTCTATCCTCCTCAGTGTTGCATTCTGCTCCTCCAGATCTCTAATACGAGCTTCCAGGTGAACAACATGCTCACATCTGCCACAGAGATATTCACCCTGGAACTCTGGCTCCAGTCGTGCATACATATGGCAAACTGTGCACTGAAGAAAACCTCCAATCTTGCTATCCATTATCCAAGTTACAAAAAAACAGCGAACAGGTGTTAATCAAAAAGAAAAAGAAGTAGAAGAAGAAGAAGTAGAAGAAGAAGAAGAAGAGTACTTACTGGGGCTTTAACTCCTCTTTTGAACTCCGGTTTTTGGAACTCCACTTGATATCCAAACCACTTGTTTTTTCAAGCCACAGAGCAGGCTCTACAGAGTAGTGAGGCCTGATTTATAGCACCTGGTACCAGCTAACCCCTCTGACCATCAACAAAGCTCAGGGCCAAACGCTGCGCGTTGCAGGCGTGGACCTCAGTGTCAGCTGCTTTGCGCACGGCCAGCTCTATGTGGCTCTCTCCCATGTTAGCAACTCCACCAATCTTTATGCACACATCCCTGGTGGTTCTACTGCTAACATTGTTTACAGGGAAGAGTTGTCACAGTGAACCTGGCTACTGAAAGAAAATGTTTTAATTTCAGTTTGTTTATTGTCTTTGTTTTTTTTTTCACTTTATTTTGAGTATGGTCCAATGCTAGGAGTATACTTATAAAAAACGGCATCGGTACATTTTTCAGTGGTCTGCGCACACAAAGTCTTGGGCACACCTAGTCTTAACTAAATTGCTGCTTATGAATATCCATGAGGGGTTTCACCCCTGTTTAGCCTGCTTAGAATACAAGATTTAATAATCTGATCATGTAACCTCACCTAAGCTACACTGAATCTGATTGGTCAGAACCCTCATGGCAGTTCCAGTGTTTAGACTCATTCAGACACAAGCAACTCATTGACTCAGTGACATAAAAGTGAAAGTTATTGCAAAATAGCACAAAAATAAATAAGTAAAAGATATAATTTAACTGAATGTACAAAAGTGAATATATCATAAACTAGTACTGATTACACCCCAAAAATTGCTACACATTGAGAACCAGAAAGGTAACGGGTATAGCCTTCAGAGATGCGGTGTCGCACATAAAAAGCATGGTGAAACGTTCAATTAGTTTCTTAGTTTTGAAGACATAGGCCAATATTTATGCATTACTTACACCCGTCTTAGTAAAAGAGATAGTTGGCCGGTTTTGCACCAAATTTACTAAAAGGTACACGTCTCTTAATAAGGTTGGTGCATTTTCCACTGTCTGAGAGACAGGAAACAAATCTATGTTTGCTATAAACAGGTGTTGATTTGTGACATAATTTGCGCCATTTTCAGGCTTTCAAATGAATAGATTTGTCAAAAACGACTTCTCCTTGGAAACCACACCTTTTTTTAATTTGTCAGGAGACGAGAAAAGTTTCAAATCTTACCAAAGATTTCTCGCACGTTGCGATTTTTAACATTTTGTGTTGCAGTTTATGCCAAAACTTGCCGCAAACTACCATATTTTTCAGAATATAAGACTCAGTTTTTAGCAAGAATAAATCCTGCTAAAAACTCCCTGCATCTTACAGTCGACAGTAAAGGGACCTGACTGCACCAAACCCCCTTACTGCTTCCTTAATTAACCCCTTCAAAACCCATGATGTGCCAGCATATCCACAGGATATGTCATATCTGCCAGATAGATGCGGGTCCAACCTCTGGGGTTGTCATGGCAGCACAGGGGCCTAATGAAGGCCCCCAGGTCTGCCTTCTGTCTGCCTCTGCTAAGCCCTGCCTCCAGCAGGGCTTAGCAAAAGCCTATTAAAATGACAATATACTGCAATAGGTTTGTATTGCAGTGTATTGTACCAGCTAACTAATGATCACTGGTTCAAGTCCCCTAGGGGAACTAATAAAATGTGTAAATAAAAAATTATAGATCAATTTTCAGGAGTGTAAAAAAAAAAAGAAAAATATTAAAAGTTCAAAAAATGACCTTTTGCCATTTTTCCCCAAGCACAATGTAAAAAATAATTATATCGCTGCGTCCTAAAAGTCCAAAATATTACAATATACCATTATAAAACTTGCACGGTGAACGACGCAAAAAAAAATTTAAACTCAAGAATTGTTGTTTTTTTGGTCACCTTAGTGCCAAAAATAAATGAAATAAATGGCGATCAAAAAATCGGATGTACCAAAAAATGGTGCCAATAAAAACCACAGCTGGTCCCGCAAAAATAAGCTCTCACACTGCTCAATCGATGAAAAAATCTAACAGTTATGGCTCCCAGAATGTGGTAAAACAGAACAAATTTCTTTTTTAACAAATAGTTTTTTTCTTTGTAAAAGTAGCAAAATATGAAATAATTTTTTCCTCTTATCTGTTGTCTAAAACCTGTGTGCGTCCTACAGTCAGGTGCGTCTTATAGTCCGAAAAATACGGTATATCATAAATGTGGACCATACTATTTTGTTTACATACAGAAACCTTTACAGTTAAAATGCAAAAATGTGAAATTGACTAATAGAACAAACTGTATATCAGGCTGGATTATTGTGATTATGGACTCTGGATCACAAAATACTAAATCCTTCAAATTACCACACAGTACATGATAATTAAGTGGTGCTTTCAATACAGAAATACTGTATATACACTACCGTTCAAAAGTTTAGGGGCACTTAGAAATGTCCTTATTTTTGAAAGAAAAACACAGTTTTTTTCAATGAAGATAACATTAAATTAATCAGAAATACACTCTATACATTGTTAATGTGCTAAATGACTATTCTAGCTGCAAACGTTTGGTTTTTAATGTAATATCTACATAGGTGTATAGAGGCCCATTTCCAGCAACCATCACTCCAGTGTTCTAATGGTACATTGTGTTTTCTAACTGTGTTATAAGGCTAATGGATGATTAGAAAACGCTTGAAAACCCTTGTGCAATTATGTTAGCACCACTGTAAACAGTTTTGCTGTTTAGAGGAGCTATAAAACTGACCTTCCTTTGAGCTAGTTGAGAATCTCGAGCATTACATTTGTGGGTTCGATTAAACTCTCAAAATGGCTAGAAAAAGAGAGCTTTCATGTGAAACTCGACAGTCTATTCTTGTTCTTAGAAATTAAGGCTATTCCATGCGAGAAATTGCCATGAAACTGAAGATTTCCTACAATGGTGTGTACTACTCCCTTCAGAGGACAGCACACACAGGCTCTAACCAGAGTAGAAAGAGAAGTGGTAGGCCCCGCTGCACAACTGAGCAACAAGACAAGTACATTAGAGTCTCTAGTTTGAGAAATAGACGCCTCACAGGTCCTCAACTGGCAGCTTCATTAAATAGTACCCGCAAAACGCCAGTGTCAACATCTACAGTGAAGAGGCGACTCCGGGATGCTGGCCTTCAGAGCAGAGTGGCAAAGAAAAAGCCATATCTGAGACTGGCTAATAAAAGGAAAAGATTAATATGGGCAAAAGCACACAGACATTTGACAGAGGAAGATTGGAAAAAAGCGTTATGGACAGACGAATTGAAGTTTGAGGTGTTTGGATCACACAGAAGAACATTTGTGAGACGCAGAACAACTGAAAAGATGCTGGAAGAGTGCCTGACGCCATCTGTCAAGCATGGTGGAGGTAATGTGATGATCTGGGGTTGCTTTACTGCTGGTAAAGTGGAAGATTTGTACAAGGTAAAAGGGATCTTGAATAAGGAAGGCTATCGCTCCATTTTCCAACGCCATGCCATACCCTGTGGACAGCGCTTGATTGGAACCAATTTCATCCTACAACAGGACAATGACCCAAAGCACACCTCCAAATTATGCAAGAACTATTTAGGGAAGAAGCAGGCAGCTGGTATTCTATCTGTAATGGAGTGGCCAGCGCAGTCACCAGATCTCAGATCCATAGAGCTGTTGTGGGAGCAGCTTGACCGTATGGTACGCAAGAAGTGCCCATCAAGCCAATCCAACTTGTGGGAGGGCCTTTTGGAAGCATGGGGTGAAATTTCTCCCTATTACCTCAGCAAATTAACAGCTAGAATGCCACAGGTCTGCAATGCTGTAATTGCTGCAAATGGAGCATTCTTTGACGAAAGCAAAGTTTGAAGGAGAAAATTATTATTTCAAATAAAAATCATTATTTCTAACCTTGTCAATGTCTTGACTATATTTTCTAGTCATTTTGCAACTCATTTGATAAATATAAGTGTGTGTTTTCATGGAAAACACAACATTTTCTGGGTGACCCCAAACTTTTGAACGGTAGTGTAAGTTAATACATTAGGGGAATGGCATGATCTACAATGACTTGTTATGCTCTTATTCGTAAGCTCGATATTTTCTGCTCTATATAATATGGAAGGGCAGCAATTGGCAGATCACATTCCAGGCTACTATGATTGCAGATCACTGACAGTTTACAGTGATATATAGTTTGCTAGCAGAATACTGGTTATAGACTACTATAAAACAATCTGTAGCCTGATGATGGGCTGCATTCAGTGGCATAGAGTACAGAGAAAAAAAGGGAACCAAATAGAAAAGCCCAAAATGGGCCCCCATTATGGTGCTGGGTTTTGCCACCCAGGGCAGAAGGCTATTGTGTTTGTTTCCTTCTCTACACCCTTTCCATGGGAAAATGTCCCACCCTTTTTTGCTACAATGCAGTTCCTCCAGAGAGGGGAATCCAACACAGGTTCTCGCCACCCAAAAACAATAAGAGGATGGGACCAAACAGGACTGGGACACCTCTCCCTAGAGCGCCATACCAGCTGCATGCTTGGCCTCCATGGAATGTATGCCCTTTGCTGTACGGAAACAGTAGAGCATTTGATTCCTGAGCAGCTTCCCTGCTTTAGTTTTAGATCACCTTTTACAGTAAGCAGTGTAGTTCTAATGATACACAGGTACCTCCAAAAAATAGATACATTTTAAAGTTACCCTTAATTTTATTTTCTATTTTTATGCTCTTGTATCATGGGACATATAGGGATACTTAAAAAAAACCACTATAGTTTTCTTTCATCAACATGATTCTACGTGAATATGCACTCGTTCCTCCAAATTTACATTTATAATTGACATGTGTAATGTGCTTTTCAGCTCTATGACATTCGCCCAATATGTTTTAGAATGTCTTTGGATTCTTGGTTTTACAGAACTGCCAATGGATGCTTCTGATCTTAAAAAGGAAAGATTCCAGCCACCGCACTATAAACACATGTTCAAAAATGTCAATTCATATTTTAGTCTACTTAGAAAATATTTTATTGCCATATGGATTGATTTTCTTTCATAGCAGTTTAGTGTGTGCTTGCTCAAACTTGTTTTATCTTTTATTTTTGATGTATTGTGGTTAGAGCACTGGCTGTACCCTTAGTTAGGATTTTTTTGCAGCAGATTTTTTATTTTTTAGATTTATTTCAACTCCTGTTACTCTTAAAAATTACAATCCAAAATAATGTTAAAATTATACTCTTTTCTTTACTTTACATTAATGAGTGACAGAAGGAAGCATTTTTAGTTTACTGTTTCCTATTTAATGAGCAAGAAATTCTAACAGCCTTAAAAATAAAAATAAATCCCTGTACCGCACGAATCTACACATACAACAGACAGCCCTAAAGTAGCGATATAATCTAGCAAAGATAAATATACATAATCATGTATCTTCACAAACACATAGTAAATATTGCAGCAGTTCAAATTTAATAAATATGGCAGTATATTGTCAGAGATATCCCACATAAGAGAATAAACTGGGACGTCTTACCCAAAAAGAAGATACAGTGCATTCGGAAAGTCTTCAGACCCTTTAACTTTTTTCATATTTTGCTATATTGAGACTTTGTGCTGAAATAGAAAAAAAAATCACGTTTTCCCCCATCATTCTGCAATCAATACCCTATAATGACAAAGTGAAAACAGAATTTTTGATTTTTTTACAAATATATTAAAAATGAAAAAATCTAATTTCGCATGGGCATAAGTATTCAGACCCTTTACTACGACACTTGAAATTTAGCTCTGGGGGCCTCCCATTTCTCTAGATTATCTCTGAAATGTTTCTACACCTGTGGTAAATTCATTTGACATGATTCGAAAAAACACACCCCTATCTATATAAGGTCTCACTGCTGACAAAGCATATCTGAGCTCTACAGGCAGCTCTTTCCTCCTCATAGCTTGGTTTTTGCTCTGAGACAAAATTGTGTGAGGGCACAGATCTGGAGAAAAGTACAAAAAAATTCTTCTGCAAAGAGAGTTCCCAAGAGCACAATAGCCTCCATAATTCTTAAATGGAAGAAGTTTGTAACAACCAGGACCCTTCCTGGAGTTGATCTCCCCACCAAACTAATTAATCAGGGGATAAGGGCCTTGGTAAGAGGGGTGACCAAGAACCCAATGGCCACTCTGACAAAGCTCCAAAGATCATGTGCAGATGGGAGAACCTTCTAGAAGGTCAACCATCAATGCAGCACTCCACCAATATGGGCTTTATGGCAGTGTGACCACAAAGAAGCCTCTCCTCAGTAAAAGACCCATGAAAGCCCACCAGGAGTTTGCAACCAAGATTTAACTTTTTGGTCTCAATTTTAAGTGTCATGTCTCGAGGAAACTAGGCACTGCTCATCACCTGCCAATACCATCCCTACAGTGAAGCAAGGTGGTGGCAGCATCATGCTGTGGGGTTGTTTTTCAGTGGCTTGGACAGGGAGACTACTCAGGGTTGAGGGAAAGATGAATGGAGCAAAGTACATTGATATTCTTAATGAAAATCTGATCCAGAATGCTCTGGACCTCAGACTGGGACGAAGATTCACCTTCCAACAAGACATCAACCCTAATCATACAGCCAAGACAACACAGGAGTAGTTTAGGGACAACTCTGTGAATGTCCTTGAGTGGCCCAGCAAGAGCCCTGACTTGAACCCAATTGAACAACTCTGGAGAGACCTGAATATGTCTGTCCACCGACTCTCCCCATCCAACCTGACAGAGCTTGAGAGGATCTGCAGAGAAGAATGGCAGTTAATCCCCAAATCCAGGTGTGCAATCCTTGTGGCATCACACCCAAAAAGACTGGAGGCTGTTATTGCTGCCAAAGGTGCTTCAACTAAGTACTGAGTAAAGGGTCTGAATACTTATGTCAATGCAGTATTTTAGTTTTTCCTTTAAAATAAATTAGCAAAGTTTACTAACATTCTGTTTTCACTTTGTCATTATGGAGAATTTAGTGCAGAATTATGGGGAAAAAAATGTAATTTTTTTATTTTACTACAAGGCCTCAACATAACAAAATGCAAAATAAATGAAAGGGTCTGAAGACTTTACAAATGCATTGTATATATTCTCGGTATAGTTATCACAGTTAAAAACGAAATCCAAAATGCAATATAACATATATTGAGACTAATAAGTAAAAAAAAAAATAACTTACAAACTATCAATGTACACACAAATTATTTGACTGTAAACATCATCTACATTTACAATACTGTATTAAGAATAATGCTAGCTTTCAAGTCTGGACGCGACCACAACCAGACGTGTTTCGCAGTAAAAGGGGTATTCCGGTTTCAGCAAATAAATGTTATTCTTTGTGTAATGAAAAGTTACTTGTTTACTTCCAGGTGACACAAATCTGTCCTGGTCATGTGATTTACACACAGGTGCGCGGCTCATTACAATACACAGCTTTCATAAGTGTACTGTAACTGTAATCACCTGCACCTGCATGTCCTTCACATGATCTGGACAGATCTATATCCACTGGAAGTCAGCAATTAAGGTTCCTATTGAATAACAGCAAGCAGAGATTTTGAACTTAATACAGAAAGTATATAATATAACCTTTATTTGCTGAAACCAACATATTCCTTGGTTCAATTTCACACACAGCATTCTGCAGATATTTGAGTGGTGTTTTTTTTCTTTATTTTAAACTCTATAGTGACAAATGAAAATGGTTTGCATCATTTTTGTCAAATTTTTGGGGTCAATGACATTTTTATCAAAATGCAGAATGCCGTAGGTATTTTTTCAGGAAAAACACCTGCATAAAATGACATTTCATAAGCTTGTTTTTTTTTCACGCATTTTAAAACGCTGAGAAAACATTGGGCAAAAGAGGCCTTAGTCTGAGTTCACAAATTCCGCAAATATTAAACTGTTGAACCAGCCTAAATGATGTGACAAAATCCGCGTGTTACATATATTTAGTTATTTTTTTACAGTAATTGTCAACTTACATTAAAGGTGTATTACAGTTTCAGAAAATATATCCCCTACGAGACAAAGCTATTTTTTGCTTTTTCATTTTCGTTTTTCACACCCAGCCTTCCAAGAGCCATAACGTTTTTATTTTTCCGCCAATGGAGTGGTTTGAGGGCTTATTTTTTGCGGACGGAGTTGTGGTTTCTATTGGCACAATTTAAAGTACCATATAATTTACTGGGAAACTGGAAAAAAAAATGATGGTGTGGAATTGGAAAAAAAAGTGATTCCTCCATTGTTTTTTGGGTTCCATTTTTACGGCTTTCACCGTGCAGTAAAAAATTCAGCTTAACTTAATTCTGTGGCTTAATACGATTACGGTGACAAATTTATATAGTTTTTTTTTATACACAGTCGAGTCACATTAATATGACCACCTCCTACTTTTGATGTCGGCGGCATGTAGGCCATGAAAGAAGTGATTTGTCGTGGGCTGGCTTGGTGGGTATATAAGGTGTGCGATAGGCAGTCTGACCACATATCACTCATCGTTGCCATGGGTAAAAGGGGCCATTTATCAGAGTTGCAAAAAGGGATGATTATTGACTTTCCGGTCAAGGGTGGCAATATTTCAGCGCAGTCTGTGAACTGTTCACTTGCTGATATGGTAAAAGTGTATTGTGAGTGGACAAATGGCACCATTGGTAATGACCGACGTCGAAACTGTGGAGCACCACATGCGATTGATGTGAGAGGTAAACGTCGGCTATGAAGGTGCGCGAGGGCCGAACGACACGCTACAGTGAATCAGCTCACTGTGAAAATCAACCAGGGGGCTACCAGACGTGTGTCTAAAACAGTTCAGTGAATCCTACTGCGTATGGGGCTCCGAAGCAGACGGATGGTCACTGCTCCTATGCTAACAAAGGTGCATCAGAAAAAAAGGCTTCAATTTGTACAGCAGTGTCGGAATTGGACCACCGATAAATGGCAAAGGGTAGCCTTCTCCGATGAATCATGTTTTCTGCTTCATCGAACAGATGGATGTTGGTGTGTCAGGCGAGAAACATGAGAGAACATACACCCTGCAACCACTGATGGAAGAACACAAGCTGGTGGTGGCAGCGTTATGGTCTGAGGAACTTTTTCATGCCATTCTCTGGGCCCACTCATCCATGTGGAAGGCACTCTGAACCGATTTGAGTATGAATCCAGCGTTGCAGATCACGTCCACTCATACATGCTGTTTGTCTTCTTTGGGGCAGAAGGAATCTTCCAGCAAGATAATGCGACATGTCACATGACTAGAAATGTCCGACAGTGGTTAGAAGAGGAGGACCAAGACTTCAAAGTACTTCCCTGGTCCCCTAATTCGCCAGACTTGAACCAATTAAGCATCTGTGAGACCACCTCGATCGTCTTGTTCGCACAATGGATCCTCCCCCACGCACCCTCCAGCAAATGTGGGATGCACTGCAGTCAGCATGGCTCCAGATACCTGAGACAACCTACCAGTACCTTATTGAGTCACTCCCAACCCATCTATCTGCTGTCCATGCTGCACACGGTGGTTACTCTGGATATTAGCTGGTGGTCATAATAATGTGACTCGATTGTGTATTTTACTACTTTTACAAAGAGAAAACTATTCATTAAAAAAAAAATTGTTTTTACTTCACCACATTCTGAGAGACATTTTTTCTTTTTTTTGTCGATTGAGCGGTGTAATGGCTTCTTTTTTGCAAGACGAGCTATAGTTTTTATTGGTAACATTTTTGGGTTCATAGAACTTAATGATAACTTTTTATTATTTTTTTTTTTAGAACTAAGGTAACCACAAATAGCGTTTTTGTTTTTTTAAATTTAGTTTTTACGACGTTCACTGTGTGAGTTAAATAATGTTATATTGTAATAGTTCGCACTTTTACAGATGTGGCGACACCAATTTTGTTTAATTTGTACATTATTTTAGAGGAAAAATGGGAAATTGAGGGTTTATTTGAACTTTTAATATTTTTTTTTCACTACAAAAAAATTTATTAAACTCTTTTTTTTTTACACATTTTATTAGTCCCCCTGGGGACTTGAACCAGCGAGACATGGCTTAACAGAGGCAGAGAGAAGGCAGACCTGGGGGCTTCCATTAGGCCCCTGAGCTGCTATGACAAATATTGGCACCCCGCGATAGCTTTGCGGGGGGGCGATGGTCTGTTGGATGTGGCTGCCCCCCTCTAATTCCCTAGACAATGTGGTCATGATTTACCGCATCATCTAAGGGGTTAAACCGCCGGGAACAGCGCAATTTATGTTCCTGGCCATTAGTTTCGGGTATTGGCTCTAAAACACTGCTGATGCGTGCAGTGAGCCCGCTCCATACATCACTCCCGCACCAGGACATGCGATTACGTCATGGTGTGCGAAGGGGATATAAATGTTATATGATGTCATTTTCAAATAGGCTTTCTATATCAGTTCCTAAAGGTTTTTAAGATCTCTGCTTGTAGTCAGTTAGTAGGAACTTTTATTGTTTAGTTCTGGTGGACAAAAACCTGTCCCGGTCATGCGATGGAAATACTCATGACCAGGGCAGATATGTGACTAACTATTGAGACTAAGACCTAGGTTTCAAGTTCTTAATCTCTGCCTTCAAAAGGATATCACACGCATTACAAATAAATCCCTTTTTTAAAGATTCAAAAGACACTAACTCGTTTTATAATATAGTACTTTGACCTATTTTATAAAATTACTAGGAAAGCCAAAGTGACCTAGAACCTTCCAGGGGAAGGCCCACTCAACAATGTCAAATAAGTTAGGAGTATCTAAAGACAGTATTGAGCGGTCCCCACAGAGGTGCTCTGAAGTTGAAGATTAAAATACAATTGACTCAATTATGAACAATAGAAATGTTTGGCATAAAGTCTGACAGTTTACAAGAAATAATTATATCTAAAGACAGCCCTGGAGTCTGGGTGTTCCCCAGTAAAGCCCGGTGACCCTATCAAAGAGGGAAGACCCTTTTGATTATGCCGTGGTCGCTGTAGACTGTGGGAATCACTGTATTAAACACCGATCCCAGCTGTTACAGTGGGAGCTAAATTGACAGCAGACCACTGCGCATTCGGTCCAGGAATCCACGGCACTGCCATGCAGGTCCTATTCTACAGCGCTGTAAAAAGGTGGCGCTGTAGAATAAGGCTTCTTAAAGACTGACGTAAAAAGCCATATCTGCAGTCATCCATTCCCTACACAGCCAGTGGAGTTCCTGGACATTCCTTAGATCATAGAAAACACAGTGTGGGATATTTACCAGAACTATTGTGAGAGAAAAATGTAGTTATTGTCCATAGCAACAAATAAGGTAACAGCTTTCATTTTTCAAAAGGGCCTCTTAAAAATAAACATTAGTTTTCAAAGATTTCCCTACTGCTTCAAATCGAAAGACTTCAAACCTTATTGGATTTTCTTAAATTAACCTGAAAAAAAAACTTTCAGCAATTCTGATATATTATCACTTGAAGCAGGCTTTTATATAGTTTTGTATTATTTATATAATATAAGCAATACAATTTATCTTTTCAGGAATGATTCTAATGAGGACAGTTGTATTGTTAAACAATCGGAATTTAGGTGACAATTTTAGGGAAAATGTTTGCAAAAGTAAGGGAAATAAATGTTCCATCAATTCAGCTCCCTTCTTAGCCATCTAACTCAATGTGGCTATAGACATAACAACAGCTGTCAAAAAAAATAGTATTGGAAAGTTGTTAAGTTCGTGGGAAATCTTCCTATGTACAGCTAATTTTCAAACTAAAAAACCTATAGAGGAAGAGGTCAAGTACAACTCACATAATGTGTAATAGAAACAAACTTCTTTATTGATTAACAGAGACACAAACAATTAAAAACGAGTCATACAATGTAGAAAAAGCGTCAGACCATGCAGGATACATGAAATGGTATTGGGACATAAGCATATGTAACAAAGACCCAAGATTAGATGCTGATATCAGTAAATAGGCTGAATACATATGACATGTAGAGAACAGTATATTTATAAAGTGCTAGTGTGCAAGAATAGTGTGCTTACGGTATGGAAGACACCATATACTAGTAAAGGTAAGTTGCATAGCAAGACAATACAAAGGACTAATATGTACAGAGTACAGCCTAGATCTAGTAACCAAACAGCCACAGGAGCCTAATACCAAAGATGATAATACGTACCCAGATTCATGTCACCGCATGGGGGAGACGCCAGACCCGACGCGCGTTTCGGCAAATGCCTTCATCCGGGGGTGGCGTCTTCCCAGCGGGACCCTCCCTTATATATTGGCGTAATCAAATGTAATTCACATCAGTGGAGTCAGTGCAAGAGGTTTGCTGGCGACAAGCCGGGGGTAGCAAGATGGCTACTGCCCCACTTCCGGAACCGCGTCATCGGAGCGGACGTGAGCCAGCGGTGTCTGACAACGCCGCCCACGTCCAGCTACGATTGGAGACTCGGCCGAGAGTGCGTGAGCCACTCCCCCACCCCTAGCCAGCGCACACCCCTCTCCCCCTGTGCCACTGAAGTAGAACACAGATCGGAAAGCGAATGTAAGTAATAAAGATAAGTGTGTATATATATACATATAAGACAAATGGGAATATTAGAGGAAGTATATACTTGTTTGAAAGGGTGCAATATATATAAGTGCACATTGTCGGCAAAGAGGAAAAAAGGAGGAAAGGAGGGAAAAGAGAAAAAGGAGAAGAAGAAAGAAAAAGAAAAAGAAGAGGAAGAATACATATGTGCATGTGACAATAAAGTGAGTGAATGAGTGAAGACGGTCCATAAACAGTAAATAAAGAAGATACACAATATGTGTAATAAGGGACCGATGCAGAGGAAAAAAAACCAAATGATTAATTAAATAGGGAAAAGAGAGAAAAGAAAAGAAGGGTGAGAGAAGAAAAAATGCTAGTGAGTGGTGATGATAAACGGAAAAAATACAACAATATATATATATATGTCTGGAAGTGTAATTGATATACAATATAAAATTAGCTTAAAAATTTGTACAAAAATTTATTGAGTGCGTAGTCGATAATGATTGTAAATACCTTAATAATAAAAATATATATAAGAGCTGATAACAAATGTATAAATATCTCCATATATATATATATTAATATACAATAAAATCAATAATAAGATATGCTAGATAATTAAGTGCATAATTAATAATAGTTGCAAATACATTAGTAATAAAGATATATATATATACAATGTCTACTATGACAAATATAAGAACACATATATATTGTGACAAAAATAAGTCCCAAAAAAACCCGCACATAAAAAAGAAGAAAGAAAAATATTAATAATAAATTAGGCAAAAAGAAATGACACGTGCTCATTAAACAATGGGCATATATATTATTTTCATCCTCTCCAATGTCCATGGCCTCCAGTATCTTCCGTATGTGTTTCCAAACATGACTGCGTATCTGTGTACCTTAAATGTTGAAAAATTCATAAAAGAGGGTAGTTAACAAGGTAATGACTATATGCATAAAATAACAATTAATTAAAAATATATTGAAATATGTTAAAAACCTAGACCCGCTGAGAGTCAGTGGTTCAAAGAAATGGATCTATTACCCCCTCTCATATTTGTAACAATGTGACCAATGCCTCTCACCTTTAATTTCGTTGGATCGCAAGAGTGATGTGTTTTTAAATGTCGTGGTATCGGTTTTAGGGTTTCCACGGCTTCCTCATTAGCTGCTCGTCTTGTGTCAGACATATGCTCCCTCACCCGCACCTTTAATTCCCTTGAAGTGAGACCAACGTATACTTTAGGGCATAAGCACGTTGCATAATACACCACTGCTTTCGTGGTGCATGATATTGAATGTGTTATGGTGTACATTTTCGTACCTGTCACATTGGGAAACTTTGTTGTTCTCTCAATGTTGGGACATGCCACACAGCGCCCACACAGGGAACACTCCCATTTCGCGCCCTTTGTCCCAAAAGGATGTTTTCTTGTAATCGGATCGTAGTGACTCCTCACTAAATGATCTTTCATATTTTTCGAGCGTCTTGCTGTAATACTAGGGTAGCTAGTCACATAGTTGGTAAGAATTGGGTCCGTGAGTAATATTGGCTTACCTCTTAAAGATTTCCCTCATCTGTGGTCACCTCGAGTGATAGTTAGTTATAAACTTCACCTTTGTCTTTATGTCTTTTTTTCTTTTTGTAAACAGGAGGTCATCTCTGTTTGTATGCTTGGCCCTGTGATACGCTTTTTTAATGGACCGCATACTATAGCCTCGATCGGTAAAGCGATTTTTTTAGATCCTTGGCTTGTTCCTCAAAAAGAGTGTCGGAGGAACATATCCTCCTTATCCTCAGAAATTGCCCGATAGGGATCGCCTGCAAGGTCTGTGGTGGATGGGAAGACGAAAAATGCAGTAGAGAATTAACAGAGGTCTCCTTGCGATACACATTACTCTGCAAAAATCCGTCAGCATCTTTGGTTAGTTTGATGTCTAGAAAATCCATGCATTGATTATTCGATTTGTACGTAAATTTGAGATTAAGCTGGTTGTTATTCAGATCCGACATAAACTTATCTAGCTCTAATGATGTACCCTTCCATGATTTTCTTGTTGAATTACTAGAATATACTCTGACGCACAATTTTTTTACCTTCAATGGGAATTTCTACCTACAGCTCCAGGGAACGGCGATGGGGGCTGCTTGTGCACCCTCATATGCCAATTTGTTTCTTGGACTGTGGGAGAGAGACCTATTGACAAATGGCCAGGATGATTCAATGGACCGGATCCTATTTTGGGTACGGTACATTGATGACATCCTGGTCATCTGGAAGCGTACATCTTTAGAGCTAGATAAGTTTATGTCGGATCTGAATAACAACCAGCTTAATCTCAAATTTACGTACAAATCGAATAATCAATGCATGGATTTTCTAGACATCAAACTAACCAAAGATGCTGACGGATTTTTGCAGAGTAATGTGTATCGCAAGGAGACCTCTGTTAATTCTCTATTGCATTTTTCGTCTTCCCATCCACCACAGACCTTGCAGGCGATCCCTATCGGGCAATTTCTGAGGATAAGGAGGATATGTTCCTCCGACACTCTTTTTGAGGAACAAGCCAAGGATCTAAAAAATCGCTTTACCGATCGAGGCTATAGTATGCGGTTCATTAAAAAAGTGTATCACAGGGCCAAGCATACAAACAGAGATGACCTCCTGTTTACAAAAAGGAAAAAAGACATACAGACAAAGGTGAGGTTTATAACTAACTATCACTCGAGGTGGCCACAAATGAGGGAAATCTTTAAGAGGTACTGGCCAATATTACTCATGGACCCAATTCTTACCAACTATGTGACTAGGTACCCTAGTATTACAGCAAGATGCTCGAAAAATCTGAAAGATCATTTAGTGAGTAGTCATTACGATCCGATTACAAGAAAACATCCTTTTGGGACAAAGGGCGCGAAATGGGGGTGTTCCCCGTGTGGGCGCTGTGTGGCATGTCCCAACATTGAGAGAACAACAACGTTTCCCAATGTGACAGGTACAAAAATGTAGACCATAACAGATTCAATATCATGCACCACGAAAGCAGTGGTGTATTATGCAACGTGCCCATGCCCTAAAGTATACGTTGGTCTCACTTCAAGGGAATTAAAGGTGCGGGTGAGGGAGCATATGTCTGACATCAGACGAGCAGCTAATGAGTAAGCTGTGGAAACCCTAAAACCGATACCACGACATTTAAAAACACATCACTCTTGCGATCCAACGAAATTAAAGGTGAGAGGCATTGATCACATTGTTACAAATATGAGAGGGGGTAATGTCAAACAAAAATTAGCACAATGTGAAGCACGCTGGATCTGGACCCTTGGGTCAATGCATCCACTGGGCCTAAATGAATCTCTGAACTTCGCTCCATTTCTTTGAACCACTGACTCTCAGCGGGTCTAGGTTTTTAACATATTTCAATATATTTTTAATTAATTGTTATTTTATGCATATAGTCTTTGCCTTGTTAACTACCCTCTTTTATGAATTTTTCAACATTTAAGGTACACAGATACGCAGTCATGTTTGGAAACACATACAGAAGATACTGGAGGCCATGGACATTGGAGAGGTTGAAAATAATATATATGCCCATTGTTTAATGAGCACGTCTCATTTCTTTTTGCCTAATTTATTATTAATATTTTTCTTTCTTCTTTTTTATGTGCGGGTTTTTTTGGGACTTATTTTTGTCACAATATATATGTGTTATTATATTTGTCATAGTAGACATTGTATATATATATCTTTATTACTAATGTATTTGCAACTATTATTAATTATGCACTTAATTATCTAGCATATCTTATTATTGATTTTATTGTATATTAACCCCTTAACGCACCATGACATAACTGTACGTCATGGTGAGCAGTAAGTTCGCGCACCTTGACGTACAGTTACGTCAGTGCTTTGACAGTTAACCGCCGCGCGGCGCTACACCGCAGCGGCGGTTAACTGTGCAGGGTGTCAGCCCTGCTCTCCCCGTTGCCGATCAGCGGCCTGTCGCCGCTGATATTGGCAGTTAACCCCTTAATTGCGGCGCTCGATTTTGAACGCCACAATTAAGGTCTTTAGCGCCGATCGGCAGCCCCCATGTGGAATCACGGGGGTTGGCGATGGTACCCATGGCAACCGGACGCCAGACAATGGCTTCCGGGTTGCCATGTACAGAAGCCTATGAGGACCACCCCGAGGGTGGTCGTCGTAGGCTTCCTGTCAGTGTGACTGTCACGTCACAATGACAGTTGAAATGCATTACACTACGTGTGTAGTGTAATGTATTCCAGCAGCGATCAGAGCTGCAAGTCTAAGTGTCCCCTAGTGGGACAAGTGAAAAAAGTAAAAAAAAGAATAAAAATGTTTTAAAAAAAGTGTAAAAATAAAAGTTATAAGTGATATAAACAAGAACTGCTTTTTTTCCTATATTAAGTCTTTCATTATAGGAAAAAAAATGAACACGTAAAAAAAAAGTACACATATTTGGTATCACCGCGTTCGTAACGACCCCAACTATAAAACTATAATATTATTTTTCCCGCACAGTGAACGCCGCAAAAAAAATAAACGAAAAACAATGCCAGAATCACTATTTTTTGGTCACCACCCCTCACAAAATATGTAATAAAAAGTGATCAAAAAGTCGCATGTACGCCAAAATAGTACCCATACAAACTACAACCCGTCCCGCAAAAAAACAAGCCCTTACACAGCTTTTTTGACTGAAAAATAAAAAAGTTATGGCTCTCAGAATACGGTGACACAGAAAATACATTATTTTCTAAATAAGTTATTTTATTGCTCAAACGCTGCAAAACATAAAAAAACGTATATACAAATGGTATCGCCGTAATCGTACCGACCCGCAGAATAAAGTATAATAGTCATTTATAGCCCAGGGTAAACGCCGTCAAAAATAAATAAAAATCATTGTCAGAATTGATGGTTTTTGGTCACCTGGCTTGCCGAAAAATTGAATAAAAAGTGATCAACAAAATCGCATGTACCCCAAAAAGGTACCAATGAAAATTACAGTTTGTCCCGCAACAAATAAGCCCTCACACGGCTCCGGTGGTGAAAAAATTAAAAAAAGTTCCGGCTCCCTGATTATGGCGATGCAAAATGTGCAGAGTGTTCCAAAAGTGGATAAGATCGGGCACCATTTATCAGTGCGACACTGGCCACATATCTGTGGATTATTATTTATTTACCCCATTATTATACCCTCTTATTATGCCCCTGATGTACTCTGCCCAGCCTACATGTGCCCCCACATTATAAACTGAAATACCAGCAAAACGCCAGAGCTACTACCAAGCAAAATATGCGCTCCAAAAGCCAAATGGCGTCCCTCCCTTCTGAGCCCTACAGCGTGCCCAAACAGCCGTTTATGTCCACCGATATGGCATCGTACCAAAAAATGGTACCAATAAAAACGACAGCTCGTCCCGCAAAAAATAAGCCCCCACACCGCTCTATTGACAGAAAAATAAAAAAGTAGTGGCTCTTGGAAAGCGGGGAGGAAAAACGAAAAAGCAAAACATGAATCAGTTCGTAAAGGGTTAATTACTTTCTAATGAAAAAACATTTATGACCACATGTGGGGTATTGCCGTACTCGGGAGAAATTGCTTTACAAACGTTGGGGTGCATTTTCTCGTTTATCCTTTGTGAAATTGAAAAAATTCAACATTTTAGTGGAAATAATGTTGATATTAATTTTCACGGCCTAATTCTAATAAATTCTGCAAAAGACGTGTGGGGCCTAAATGCTCACTATACCCCTAGATAGATTCCTTAAGTGGTGTAGTTTCCCAACTGGGGTTACTTTTGCGGGGCTTCCACTGTTTCGGTCTCTCAGGGGCTTTGCAAATTCGACATGACACCCAAAAACATTCCAGCTAAATTTGAGCTCCAAAAGCCAAATAGCGCTCCTTCCCTTCTAAGCCCCGGTGTGGGTCCAAACAGTAGTTTATTACCACATATGGGGTATTTACGTAATCAGGAGAAATTGTTTTACAAATGTTGGGGTGCTTTTTCTCCTTTATTCCTTGTAAAAATTAAAAATGGCTACCTTTTTTCAGAAAAAAAGTAGATTTTCATCTTCACATACTAATTCAAATAAATTTAGCAAAAAAACTGTGGGTTCAAAATGCTAACTATACCCATAGATAAATTCCTTGAGGGGTATAGTTTCCAAAATGACAATTAAACAACAAGATGCCTAAGGCAAAAACGACCCTATTTCCCAACTACCATTAAATTGTATTTAGAATCTTTAATGTGCTATTACAGCAAACAGACATACAGACAAAACCAACATAAAGGGTAAAATTATCAATGCATGGATAGGGTCAATAGCCGTTCGTGGTTATAGCAATGTGCATATGTGCATGCCGTTTGGATAGTCCCTGTCGGAAACAGTGTGCCAATTGTATAAACAATAAATGTAGCAGTGACACGTGTGTCTGTCGTCCGTGTCTACAGACAGACTGATACAGCAAATACCGACACCGACAGCGTACTTCTAGGCAGTAAGATAGTTAAATTGCTAAATTGCCCTAATGCCAGCATGTATTAAAATAGAACAGAGAGCCTTAGGCATCTTGTTGTTTAATTGTTATATTAGACCTGCCAACTACCAAGGGTCCAAACCTTTTTTCATTTTGTAGTTTCCAAAATGGGGTCACTATTGGGGGGTTTCCACGGTTTTCTTCCCTCCAGTGCATTGCAAACGCGACACGGCACTGAAAACTATTCCAGCAAAATCAGAAATCCAAAATCCAAATGGTGCTCCTTCTCTTCTGAGGCCTGCTGTGGGTCCAAACAGCAATTTATTACCACATATGGGGTATTGCTATAATCGGAAGACATTGCTTTACATATGTTGGGGTGTTTTTTCTACTTTATTCCTTGTAAAAATTTAAAATTTCCTAATTTTTTCACAAAAAAAGTAGATTTTCACCTTCACATACTAATTCAAATAAATTTAGCAAAAAAACTGTGGGTTCAAAATGCTAACTATACCCATAGATAAATTCCTTGAGGGGTATAGTTTCCAAAATGGGGTCACTTTTGGGGTGTTTCCACTGTTTTGGCAGCACAAGGCCTCCTCACACCTGACATGGTACCTAAAATATATTCTAATAAAATAGAGTCCCAAAATCCAGTAGGTGCTCCTTTGCTTCTGAGGCCTGTGTTTCAGTCCATGACCGCGCTAGGGCCACATGTGGGGTATTTCTAAAAACTGCAGAATCTGGGCAATAAATATTGAGTTGCATTTCTTGGGTAAAACCTTCTGTGGTACAGAAAAAATTTATTACAAATGAATTTTTTAAGAAAAAAAATGAAATTTGTAAATTTCACCTCTACTTTGCTTTAATTCCTGTGAAACGCGTAAAGGGCTAAAATACTTTGTGAATGCTGTTTTGAATACTTTGATGGGTGCAGTTGCAGGTGCAGGTGCAGTTCAAAATGGGGTGATTTATGGTGACTTTCTAATATATAAGGCCCTCAAAGCCATTTCAGAACTGAACTGGTCCCTGAAAAAATAGCCTTTTGAAATTTTCTTGAAAATATGAGAAATTGCTGCTTAAGTTCTAAGCGTTGTAACGTCCTAGAAAAATAAAAGAATGTTCAAAAAATGACGCAAACATAAAGTAGACATATGGGAAATATAAACTTGTATGTATTTTGTGTGGTATTACTATCTGTTTTACAAGTAAATACATTAAAATTTAGAAAAATGCTAATTTTTGCTAATTTTCTCTAAATCTTGGCGTTTCTTACAAATAAATATTGAATTTAATGACAAAATTTTTTCAGTATCATAAAGCACAACATGTCACGAGAAAACAATCCCAGAATCGCTTGGATAGGTAAAAGCATTCTGGAGTTATTACCACATAAAGTGACACATGTCAGATTTGCAAAAATGGGGCTGGTCCTGAAGGCCAAAACAGGCTTAGACACTAAGGGGTTAATATATATATATGAAGATATTTATACCTTTGTTATCAGCTCTTATATATATTTTTATTATTAAGGTATTTACAATCATTATCGACTATGCACTCAATAAATTTTTGTACAAATTTTTAATCTAATTTTATATTGTATATCAATTACACTTCCAGACATATATATATATTGTTGTATTTTTTCCGTTTATCATCACCACTCACTAGCATTTTTTCTTCTCTCACCCTTCTTTTCTTTTCTCTCTTTTCCCTATTTAATCTATCATTTGGCTTTTTTTTCCTCTGCATCGGTCCCTTATTACACATATTGTGTATCTTCTTTATTTACTGTTTATGGACCGTCTTCATTCATTCACTCACTTTATTGTCACATGCACATATGTATTCTTCCTCTTCTTTTTCTTTTTCTTTCTTCTTCTCCTTTTTCTCTTTTCCCTCCTTTCCTCCTTTTTTCCTCTTTGCCGACAATGTGCACTTATATATATTGCACCCTTTCAAACAAGTATATACTTCCTCTAATGTTCCCATTCGTCTTATATGTATATATATACACTTAGCTTTATTACTTACATTCGCTTTCCGATCTGTGTTCTCCTTCAGTGGCACAGGGGGAGAGGGGTGTGCGGTGGCTAGGGGTGGGGGAGTGGCTCACGCACTCTCGGCCGAGTCTCCAATCGTAGCTGGACGTGGGCGGCGTTGTCAGACACCGCTGGCTCACGTCCGCTCCGATGACGCGGTTCCGGAAGTGGGGCAGTAGACATCTTGCTACCCCCGGCTTGTTGCCAGCAAACCTCTTGCACTGACTCCACTGATGTGAGTTACATTTGATTACGCCAATATATAAGGGAGGGTCCCGCTGGGAAGACGCCACCCCCGGACGAAGGCATTTGCCGAAACACGCGTCGGGTCTGGCGTCTTCCCCATGCGGTGACATGAATCTGGGTACGTATTATCATCTTTGGTATTAGGCTCCTGTGGCTGTTTGGTTACTAGATCTAGGCTGTACTCTGTACATATTAGTCCTTTGTATTGTCTTGCTATGCAACTTACTTTTACTTGTATATGGTGTCTTCCATACCGTAAGCACACTATTCTTGCACACTAGCACTTTATAAATATACTGTTCTCTACATGTCATATGTATTCAGCCTATTTACTGATATCAGCATCTAATCTTGGGTCTTTGTTACATATGCTTATGTTCAAATACCATTTCATGTATCCTGCATGGGCTGACGCCTTTTCTACATTGTACGACTCATTTTTAATTGTTTGTGTCTCTGCTTATCAATAAAGAAGTTTGTTTCTATTACACATTATGTGAGTTGTACTTGACCTCTTCCTCTATAGGTTTTTCTGTATATGTATGGTCAGAGTACCAGGTTACATTGGGGTTATGCGTATGATCTTCCATTTCTATATAGCTGTGGTTACCTATATGTCATTAGACTGCTATTCTTATATAAATTTAAAAAAAAGATATATACATTGTCTTTATCGAATTGGAGTTCGTACTATTGCTGCATGTGTACAAATTGGCTATCTAATTTTCAAACTACTTTATAATAGCTGAGCCTTGTATTTTAATCCTGAATTATGGCTAACTGATACCTGCGCCAGCTGCACTGACTTCAGCACCACCTTTTCCATGTCCATCATGAATTTCTATTTGTCTTACTGCCCTCTGGTACCAAATCTTATTATCTGAACTTTGCTGTACAATGTTTGCAGCCATTGGTCTGCATCAGTTTTGTCTGTAGCTGTTCTTCTGCAACCAGGTCTGCTGCAAGGAGCCTGTGTCAATCACTAAAGACCCAGAGAATTTACATTCTAGTCCATAACCACTTGAATTGCAAGTTTTGCCCATGTTTGCTACACCCCCTAGTGTCTATTATCACTATGTCCAATTTTAAACATTAGCAGTCTACACAATGTGCCAAAATCCATAGAAGCCAAAAGACTAAAATTATTGCAGCAATAATGACATACAGTAGTTAAACAAAATTGCATATGCTATAAAATCACATTTTAATATAGATAAATATTCATTTTTTCTACTCGACTTGTATTTTACTAATTTATTCACTTACCAAATATAAAAAAACAAAACAAAAAAACAATGCCAAATAAAGATTCAAATATTTTAAACAAATGCTATTAATTTCAGAAGGCAAATTATATATTATAAACCATTAAAACCTCACTGGATTTTCTTAAATTACCTGAATTATTTTTTTCATCATTATTTATTTATTATCACTTGAATCAAGCTTTTATGTTAACTATAAACAATATAATTTTATATAGTTTTATATAAATGCGAGCAATATAATGAATGTTTTCAGAAATGTATTTAGTTGAGATAGTTGTACTATGAAACTATAAAACAAACTCTGAATTTAGGTAACACTTTTAGGGAAAATGTTTGAAAAACGAAAGGAGATAAATATTCCATCAATATTCCATCTTAGCCATCTAACTCAAGGTGGCTATAGACATAACAATAATTACTAAACCATTATACTGGTGTGACCCATCAAAAAAAGACCTTGATCCTCTGAAAGCAGGTTGTCCAAAGGACATTCATAGGTCTTAGATATCTTTATCAAATAAATATTGTGACTATCATCTAACTAGGCTCTGGGGGTCTAGGGTTCAGAGGACCAAATACAAACAAGCCTTTACTAATAGTGAGCAGAATTTAAAGCTGTCATGAAAAAACTATTGGATATACAATTTTAATTTTGTTAATTTTTTAATAATTGATTTATAGAAAATAATAGTTAAGTATCAAATGTTCCTATTCTAGATATGTTGTCTTCTAATTGAATAAGCTGATTGAAACTGAAATAATCAAAATCATTGAGTCAAGAGAAAGCATACGCAGCCTGAGTGCGGTAAAGAAGGCAGACAATGTTTACTGTCAAAGATGACCTTACCGTGGTGTAGTATCCTTTTACCAACATAAAGTTGTCTACTGATTTATGTATCTATTGAGTGATGTTATCCATATATTCTTCTCCTGACAAGGGAGGAAGGGTATCATCAATGTCACCAATTACCTTTATGATGTATTTTTCATAGTAAAGGATACATTATTTGGCCCTTTTAACCAGAGGTCACATATTTTAATTGAGAACCTCTGTGACATCATCCAGTGGCCCCTAAGTTAATCTTCTTGTAATGTAAAGTATGATAAGCCAATCCAATCACAGATGTATAAAAAGTTGTATTCAATATATATTGCATTCTGGCTCCCAGTTACTAAATGAGTTATTATGTGTTCAGCATCAGCAGAATAGAATAAAATTCAGTCAATGCAAGATATCCACAGAATAATATTTTAAAAGAAAATGTTCAAAGTGTGACTCCACCTTTCTTTAAAATTCACACTGCATGATCAGCATCACATGGGCAGTCTGGACCATAGTAGAAGTATAAAGGAAGGACTTTTATTTCTCCCCTTTTTTAATCCAATCTAATTCTCTGGTGGAATGAATCTCTAACTGAACATAATGGCATAATTAATATTCTAGGACTTCATTTTAGGTGGACGAATAAAACTGCAAAGGTAGGCACATACAATTCCAAGAAAAAAAGAAGACATGATGCCATTTAAAAATAAGCAAAAGGAAAATTGTGCATACTTATATGGGATAAAAAGTAGTGCAAGTCCACTGTCTCCATCAGTATGATCTCCATTCATCTTCTTACCTCTTCATGGTTTCGACACAAACTATGCTTATGAATTAAGCTGTGTAAGTAATAAGATATTAACCCCTTAATGACCAGCCTATTTTGGACCTTAATGACCAAGCTATTTTTTACGTTTTTCAATCGTCGCATTCCAAGAGCTATAACCTTCTTATTTTTGCGTCGACATAGCTGCATAAGGTCTTGTTTTTTGCGGGACAAGTTGTATTTTTTAATAGCACCATTTTTAGGTACATATTATTTATTGATTAACTTTTATGAACTTTTTTTTGGGGGGGAATAGAAAAAAATCTGAAATTTCGCCACTCTTTTTTGCGTCCTAAATCTACGCCGTTTACCGTGTGGTATAAATAACAAAATAACTTTATTCAGCGGGTTGTTACGATTGCAATGATACCAAATTTGTATAGTTTTTGTATGTTTTACTACTTTTACACAGTAAAAACACTTTTTTTTCAAAATTATTTGTTTTTGTGTCTCCATATTTGAAGAGCCGTAACGTTTTTATTTTTTCGCCGATGCAGTTGTATGAGGGCTTTTTTTTTTGCGGGACGACTTGTAGTTTTTATTGGTACCATTTTGGAGTACATGCGACTTTTTGATCACTTTTTATTAAATTTTTTTAAAGTCAGTATTCACAGAAAACAGCAATTTTTCCATAGTTTTTTTTTTTTTTTTTTACGGCGTTCACCGTGCGGGTTAAATAATGTAATAGATTTATAGTCGGGGTCGTTACGGACGCGGCGATACCAAATATGTGTAACTTTTTAACTTTATTTTGTTTTTTTAATAGTAAAGCATTTTGTAAGGAGAAAAGCTGGGTTTTTCATTTTTTTCACATTTTTTTTTAAATTAACTTTATTAAACTTTTTTTTCACTTTTTTACTAGTCCCATTAGGGGACTATAATATGCGATTCTGCGATCGCATTTATAATACACTGCAATACTTTTGTATTGCAGTGTATTACTGCCTGTCCGTTTAACACGGACAGACATCTGCTAGGTCATGCCTGCGGCATGATCTAGCAGGCATTCACTCCAGGCAGCCTGGGGGCCTTTATTAGACCCCCGTCTGCCATTAGAGACACAGACACTCGGCGATCGTATCGCCGGGTGTCGGTGGGAGAGAGGGAGCTTCCTCCCTCTCTCCAAAACCACTCAGATGCGGTGCTCGCTATTGAGCACCGCATCTGAGGGGTTAAACGTGTGAGATCGATACTAATATCAATCTCACACGGCAGAGCAGGGACGCTCCCAGCCCTCAGCTGCCTCTAGCAGCTGAGAGCAGGGAGATCTGACAGCTCCCTGCTCTGTTTACTTATTCCGATGCCGCGACGTAAAAAGTCTATGGCATCGGAATAAGGCCCGTTAGAGACCGACGTAGAAACACGATGGGTCGGTCACTAACGGGTTAAGATGGTAAATCAGAAGCCACAAACAGATAATGAGTAAATTCAACACTTCATTTACTTTTGCCAATCATTTTAGGATTCCAAGACTGAAAATACATATAAATCTATAAATTGTAGAATACATAAATGAAAATAAATCCATTCTAATAATAACAATTCGTTTTGTAGAGCATCAACATATGCTACATCACTGTACAATAGATTAGAGAGTATGGCATGCACTATTAAAGGGGTTTTCCAGCCAATAAAAATTTATGGCCTATACTCAGTATAGGCCATCAATAGCTGATGGGTTGGGGTCTTACTCCTGGGACCTCCGCTGATCAGCTCGTGTGAGCGCTGAGTCACTTGCTTTCTGTTCGGTTTTTCTCGGAAAGCCGAGCAGTTGGTGTACCGACTCAATAGAAAGTCTATGAGCCCGCACTCCGCTACAATGCCTTTCCGAGAAAAGCCGAATAGAAACTAAGCGGCTCAGTGCTCACACGAGCGCTTCTGCTGCTTCATTTTAGCGATCAGTGGGGTTCTCAGTGCTTAGATCCCCAGTGATCAAAACTTCTGACAAGTCACTATGACATGTCAGAAGTTTGTTGAACATTTAGTTACCCATGAAAAGTCTACAAATCATCTCACAAAAAATATGTTTTGCTGCGTTTTTGGTGGCATTTTGTATTGGCATGTTTAACTGCGTTTTTCAGTGCAGCCAGATGTTACATTAAAGTCTACAGTAAAATATAAAATTCACTACATAGAACTGCATTTTGGTTTGTGGCGTTTTTGAGGCAATTTTGTGGTCAGTGGCATTTTTTCCAAATGCAGCATGCTCTGCACCTGGCGTTTTTTTCAGGCGTTTTCCCATAGGGTTTTCTATAGGACTTTAAAAACGGCAGAAAAAAAGCATGAACATGAACACTAAATGAAAAACGCCGCTAAAAAATTACACTAAAATTAAATTTACCTTTTACTAACACTTTTTAGAAGCGTTTTTTGATGCAGTTTAAACTTCCAGAAAAAATCTTTGCATGAAGGAGTCCTTAAGGGGTTAAATATCAAATACTACATGCATCGGTTTTACTTAAACTCACATTAGTGCTTCGTGCACCCACAATAATCTCACATTCGAAGTTTACCCATGATGTATTTTCTTATGCATTGTAAGTATTTCTACTATGGAGTATGTAGTCAAGTTTCAATGATATCGCTTCTATTAAAGATTAGATTTACAGATGACTCCAATAGTGGAACAATTACGAAGGCTAGGAGTAGGCAATTTTTAGGGTGAAGATTTGTATGATTCTGGATGACATTTTGCTTGAGGTGTCAACATGAATAGGGGGGATATCATTACTAATATGAGGGAATCTTAAGATCCTGGTGGATTTCAAATAATCAAATTTGTGCTTTGCAGAGATACTATTTTTGCAAATATTTCCAAAACAGGAGTACAACACCCACATATTGGTTCATCATCCATTAGACTAACTTGAGCCTATTGTGGGTTTTTTTTGTTGTTTTTTTTTATTTTATCAAAGGTAATCAAAAGTCTCTACACTCTTAGGGTATGTTCACACACAGTGTTTTCAGGCATAATTCGGGTGTTTTATGCCTCAAATTACGCCTGCAAAAACGCCCCTAATACGCCTACAAACATCTGCCCATTGCTTGCAATGGGTTTTACGTTGTTCTGTTCCCACGAGGCTTAATTTTACGTGTCGCTGTCAAAATACGGCGCGTAATAAGACTTCCGCGAAAAAGAAGTGCATGCCACTTCTTGGGACGTTTTTGGAGGCTGGAAAAACGCGAGTTGCAAATAAAAGTCTGAAAATCAGGAGCTGTTTTCACCTGAAAACAGCTCTGTCTTATCAGACATTTTTGGTCACTACGTGTGAACATACCCTTATGACGGCAGTACATGATTATTGGCAGTTATTTTGACATCTAAATGTGGAATGTAAATCATATAAGTCAATAAAGTTTTATCAAATTAATCATTTGTTTCTTATTTTGTTACATAATTTCCGCAATCCATGCATACGGTTCACAATTTCAGTTTTAACTCTGAAAATAAGAACTGATAAAGCACTTAATATAATACAGACCCTCGTTCACACAGGGAAAAATGTGGTTCATTTTAGTTTAAAGCCCGGTGATGCATGAAGGCCACAGTAAGAATCATGTGGTGCACAAATTAAATGGAAGTGGATTGGCCCACATCTTTAACTAAGTAGATCTGAGGATAATTGTTGACCATGGGCCAAGTATGAGGAAACTCTGCCAGTTTTGGTCGCTAAGCCTTGTAAACTACTAGCATGTATTAAATGAGTTACATATTGTAGAGACCCAGTAATTATTCATCCATGTCCTATGTCAGTAAAGCACAATTTCTATAAAGTATTAATCTCATTAAAATGACAGTCTAATAACGGAAGTTGAGTGTATTACATCTTGATAAGCAATACAAGATTGCCTTTCAGTGTACATTACTTTTTACAGTAAATTTTAACATAACCATGATCTGACTTCAACTGAAAAGCAATGACTTAAATGGGTTTCCCCACCATGAGACAAACTCCAAACCCTGATAAACTCTCAGAACTTACCTAAAAAAAAAAATAGAATGTCAGCAGACACTTACAGTAATATTTATTTATGAAATTTTGGTCTCCAGTTGCTCTGTTCTCCTTGTGGTATTCAGCGAGCAAACTGGGCATGCCAGCATACCCTCCTATGTGACCGCCTATTTTTCTCTGTAAAACTCTTTCTTTTGCACTGTTAGCTTTTGCCACAGGTAATACTTCTGGGTAGTCAGGGGCATTGGGAACTATGCACACAAGAGGACAAATAGTGTACTGCGGCATCTTATCTTTACACACAGTGCTATGGTTTCCACTGTGCTGGCACGCCTTGTGCAGTGAGGATGGTCCAACTGCCCATGCATTGTCTGACTGCGATAGCCCATGAAGGGAGTACAGTAAAAGAAAAATACCAGGTAAATTATGTGCTCGTGGAAAATTTTTGGTAATTACTTCCTAACGTGCAGATAAATATTTGGAGTATCTCTATAACATAAGGCATAAATGGAATGATGGAAATGCCCCTTTAACTTAATATGAATAACTTGAATAGTGCTGAAAGATTTACAGAAATTTTTTTTTTTCCATTTAGGATAAGCATGTGAACAGTGAATCACTGTTTAGTGCATGGCAGTCTTGGGAATTGAAGAGTAAAAAACATAATATTGATGTTCATTGATATCTGGTATGATAAAAAGAAAGTCAAACTATTGCTTGCTATTTCATGTCCTGAGTCTTTTTTGCTTGCATCCTTGTTTCTAAAAAAAAAAATGCCTTTGTCCTGACATCATGTTAATATTGATGTCAACTAATTTGGTACAACAAATAGGATACACCTGCAGAATAAACCTTCAATTCCTCAAGGATCAGTTCTACATGTGGTAGAAAAAAAAAAACTGTTACTACAGGAAGCCAATGTCAGAAACCATATCATATGTGATTTCCTCAATAGGTATCAGCTATTTTACTACATTATTTACATGAAAAGAAACCATCTGTTTCTCCATGTTAACCTATAGTCATTTTCATAGGAAATGTAAATCCCTTTTTTTTTTTTTTTTAAAGTAATAGTAAATATACTAGAATAATGTCCCCACAGAGATCAAGGGCTGCAATGGAAAGATAATTGTAAGCCTGCACAAAACATCCACACGCCTGATGACATGGAAATACCTATCTAGTACCAGAACATCAGCAATTGGTGGAACGGTAGTTGTTTTAGAACAAAAATACTTAGCTACATTTACTTCCTAGAAATCTTCAAACATGGTCAATTAACATTTGGTACATAGGTATTTCGGCTAAAAAAAACAACATTACAACTGAAAAAAACCACATATAGTTTGTTGAAGCTACTGTATGTTTAAAGTTTGTAATACTACATGTAATTCTACATTTCTCCAGGAAAATTAAAGCCAGGTGTATATTCCCCATGCAAAAGCAGCTAAATGCTGGGGGTTTCAGGAGCTGAAATTGCAGCGATCAGCTAATCGCTGGATCGGCTAAAAAGGGCTTGATTCTAGCTTTTCTGCTGCCTGAGGCAAAAATTTAAATGGCACCCCTCCCCCCCATTCGCAAAAAAAATCATACGTAAGAAACAACTTAAAACTAAAAATTAAAACTATTTAAAAAAAAAAAATACAGTATTGAGCATTCCTTTAAGTTGCAAGGTCTCATGATGCTACGGGCAATTGTGTAGTAGATATCCCTATATTACCCCGGCTATAAGTACTAGTAAAATAACCAGGCCAAAGTGTATCCAACATTCAAACACAAAAATGAAACAACATTGTCAGCGCTCAAACTTGTGTCAGGGCCCCTTTAACACCTTCCGACATTTGCTGTATGGGTACGCCACGGAAAGCTAGAGGTTCCCGCATTTTGCCGTATCCATACGCCAAATGCTTGGCACTGGCTCAGAAGCTGAGTCGGTGCCATCATCCCCGGATGTCAGCGGTATCTTACAGCTGACATCCGGCTGTAATGGCGGGAACCGAAATTAGCTTAGATCCCCGCCATTAACCCCTTAAATGCACCGTCAAACGCGATCGCTGCATTTAAGGTGTCTGCAGCTCATCGGAACCCCAGCAATGAAATCGCCAGGGTTCCGGTGGCTGCAATGGCAACCAGAGGCCTAATACTGGCCTCCCGGTCTGCCTAGCATGAAAAACTTCCAGCCCCCGCCCTGCAGCGGA
This sequence comes from Rhinoderma darwinii, assembly GCF_050947455.1. NCBI lineage: Eukaryota > Metazoa > Chordata > Amphibia > Anura > Rhinodermatidae > Rhinoderma > Rhinoderma darwinii. The sequence continues at coordinate 158,363,344 of NC_134689.1, forward strand.
GCCTGAACGGCTTCCGTAGCTGCCGGCAAGATGGCGACGGCTAAGGAGCTGATCCGGCGTCATCAACAGTGGAACATCTGACATCCACCTGTAAGGGCAGGAACCGGAGCTAGCTCCGATCCCTGCCATTAACCCCTTCGATGCAGCGATCGAAAGCGTTCACTGCATCAAAGCGGTTGCTAGCAGATTGCCAGCCCTGACAGGCAATCAGGACTGGCGACTGCTGCTATGGCAACAGGAGACACAATGGCCTCCTGCTCTGCCATTACAGAAGCCGATTAGGCCCCGCCGGGAGGCGAAGCCTAATCGGCTTGCTGTCAGTGAATAACTGACAGATCTAATACATTGCACTACGTAGATAGCGCAATGTATGAGAAAAAAAATATCTGACAGTTGGACCTTCAAGTCCCCTAGTGGGACGTGAAAAAAAGTGAAAAAAAAGTGTAAAAAAAAAAGTGAAAAAAATAAGTTTGAAAACATAATAAAAGTTTCAAGTAATAAAATAAAACACAATCGCCCTGTTCCCTTATCAAGTCCTTTATTATTGAAAAAAATAATAAACCATACGTATTTGGTATCACAGTGACCGTAACGACCTGAGGTATAAAAACATTATATTATTTATTGCACGCGGTGAATAGCGTAAAAAAAACCCGTAAAAAACTATACCAGAGTTTCTTTTTGGTCTCTTGGCCCTACAAATATTGAAATAAAAAGTGATCAAAAAGTCACACGTATCCAAAAATGGTACCTATAAAAACTATAGCTCGTCTCTCAAAAAACAAGCCCTCATACAGCTCCGTCGACTAAAAAGTTATGGTTCTCAGAACTCGGCAACAGAAAAAATACATTCTTTTTACAAAAGTAATTTTATTGTGCAAAACGTTGTAAAACATAAAAAAGTGCTATAAATTAGGTATCGCCGGAATTGGACTGACCCACAGAAAAAAGGTAACATGTAATTTATAACGCATGGTGAACGCTGTATAAAAAAACCTAAAAAACGATGCCAGAATTGCGTATTTTTGGTTATCTGGCCTCCCAAAAAATAGGATAAAAGGTGATTAAATAGTCGCATGTACCCCAAAATGGTACCAATAATAACAGCAGCTCGTCCCGCAAAAAAACAGCCCTCATACCACTACGTCTATGAAAAAAATAAAATTAGTTAAGGCTCCAATAAGTCAGGAAATAAAAAAATATCCAGTTGTGCAACCCGAGGGGAACATTGCTTCTGTTTCAAGAGGTGATTTATCAAGGCCCTAAAATTAGCGAACCAGGAAGGTGAGGGGGGGCCCAAACATGTCTGCTGAAAGCGAGGGCGCCTGTATTATACCAGGAAAACACTGCCCAGCAAAATTACCCAAACTGCAAAGGTGCGGAGTATGGACCAAAAGGGGCTTAGGAAAGGACGCCATATATCAGTGCAACATCGGCCTGTGCAGAAAGGGTTGCTTCACAGCGTAACACACATCTATGGATCATTTTATTGTTTTTTTACCCAATTATTATACCAACTGACTATGCCCCTGATATACTCTGCCCAGCTTACATGTACCCCCACATTATAAATGGAAACACCATTAATACTCAAACAAATCTACTACCAAGCAAAATTCGCTCTACAAATGCCAAATGGCGCTCCCTCCGTTCTGAACCCTACAGTGTGCCCAAACAGCAGTTTCCTTCCACATATATGGCATCGCCATACCTGGGAGAACCCTTTTAACAATTTTTGGGGTGTGTGTCTCCAGTGCCATAATCTGGGCACAACATATTTGCCACTGAAATGGCATATCTAGGGAAAAATATAAATTTTTAATTTGCACCATCCACAGCGCATTCATTTATGGAAAAGACCTGTGGGGTGAAAATACTCACTATGCCCCTTAATAAATGCCTTGAGGGGCATAGTTTCCAAAATCGGGTCACTTACTTTTTAATATTTCACATCTGAGCCTCTGCAATTGTGAACCAATACTTTGTAAATCGCCAAATTAGGCCTCAATTTTACATGGTACTCTTTCACTCCTGTGGTCACTTCTGGGGTGTTTCGACTGTTTTGATCCCACAGGCGCACACAGTGCCGAACCTGCCATGAGGCCAGGTGAGCCGACGGCCTCAGGCGGCACCACCTATCCAAACGGGGGGGGGCGGCATTTTCAGCCCGGGACTGGACCGGGGGGAGGGGCCATGCAGACGCGCCGAACGTCTGTAATACTCCTCCTCCTCTCTGACGCTGTACACAGTACATACAGCCAGAGAGGAGCAAGTCTGCAGGAGGAGCGACGAGCAGCACCAGCACCACGAGGTAAGTGCCTGCCTTGCTGGGACCGGGACGTGAGTATACTGCAGGGGGGCATTTTACCGACAGCAGAGGGCTCTATGGGGCTGGAATAATCCAACCCATAGAGCCCTCACATCACTATAATGGAAAGATTAGTGTGGGTGGGGGAGGGTCTGAGCGTCTGACTTACTGCAGAGAGCTCTATAGGGGGGATTCTGCCCCCACTTTAGAGCAGTCAGATGCTCAGACCCCCCTAACCTTCCAGTATTGTAACTAGTCAGGGCTCTATGGTGGGGGGATGATTCCCCCATATAGAGCCCTCTGCTGTCAGTAAAACGACCCCCCCCCCCCCCTGCAGTATACTCCTGGCTTTGTAGCTTTCCTGTGCTTAATTAGCGTGGGAAAGCTACAAATAGGGCTGACTGGTGAGTCTCACAGTCACTCACAGTGAACACTGCATGCAGCAGCTGCGGCAGCCAGTCTGACTGTGAGTCTCTGACCAGTCACCACCCACACGCAGCAGATAGGAGAGACTAATAGTGCCTGTCATTCAATAAACCCTCAAGTACTACAGTTTCACAGGCATTGACTTAAGCTTTCTATAGTGTAGTGGTTAGCTTGTCTGCCTTACACATGAAGGTTGCTGGTTCAAATCCCAGTTCGGTTTTTTTTTTTAAATGTATTTATTTATTAATATCTTACTTGTATTGGGCTTTGTTCACACTAGCATTAATATACGTTTACCTCTCTTCCGTCAGAGGAAGAGAGGATCAATACGTTAAACGGAAAGCAACGGCTCCATTAGAATTACCATTGCTTTCAATGGTAATTCTTTTGTATCAGTTGCTTTCCGTTTGTCTCTGTTCGCTAGGTTTCCGTTCTTTTGAACGGAAATAAAAGTTCTGCAGACTTCACTTTTGTTTCCTTTAAAAAAAACGGAAACTTAGCGAACGGAGACAAACGGAAAGCAACTGATACAAAATAATTACCATTAAAAAGCAATGGTAATTCTAATGGAGCCGTTGCTTTCCGTTTAACGTATTGATCCTCTCTTCCTCTGACGGAAGAGAGGTAAACGTATATTAATGCTAGTGTGAAAGAAGCCTTAGGGCCTGTTCACATCAGCGTTGGCTTTCCGTTCTGTGGTTCCGTCGGAGGTAACCCCGCAACGGAAAGTCAAACTGAAACCACAGCTTCCGTTTCAGTCACCATTAGCGCAGTCAACTGCGCTATTGATTCCGTCACAAAAACGGAAACCTGCCGGAATGGTGATGAACGGAAACCATTAGCAATGTTTCCGTCACCATTGATTTCAATGGTGACTGAAACGGAAGCTGTGGTTTCAGTTTGACTTTCCGTTGCAGGGGGTTCACCCGACGGAAACCTCCCACGGAACCCCGGAACGGAAAGCCAACGCTGATGTGAACAGGCCCTAATCCTTCCCCATAAACCTGCCCCCGCTAATTAAAATAAATATATTATATAATGTATATAGCGCTGTATCCTGTATCCGTCAGGTCAGCGAGTCCTGCAGGATCGAGCTGTTACCGATCACATCTAAGTTCATAACTTAGATGTGATCGGTAATAGGCGACCTAATGGATTCAGGTCTCAGCGCTATATACAGCTGTTCTGTATACAGGATACAAAGCAGCTGTATCTCAAAAAGTGCAAATCATTTTCAATAAAAAGTAATTAAAACTTGCACCAATCGCAGTAATAGATATCTTTATATATCATAGTGACATGTCCGAAGTTTTCATCGGTGGGGGATCGAGCACTGAGGCCCCCACCGATCGCTAAAACGAAGCAGCAGAAGTGCTCGGGTGAGCGCTGTGCCGCTTCATTTATGATCGACTTTCAGCCGAGTGAGCGGTGTACGGACTCCTAGACTTTCTATTGAGCCTGTACACTGCTCCAAGGAAAGCCAAACAGAATTGAAGCGGCACACGCTCACCCGAGCACTTCTGCTGCTTCGTTTTAGCGACTAGTGGAGGTGTCTCAGTGCTCGGCCCCCACTGATCAAAACTTCTGACATGTCAACATTTTTTTAAAAAGTTGTTACACTTTAAAGAGAATCTTTCACCTGCCCACAGATTTGCATTTGAGTGCAGCATGTAATGGTCAGGGCTACACAAACTCTGGGGCACTTTAAAAATTTTTTTTCTACCCTCTTTCCATACTTAGATATCGGTGCTGTAATATTTGGCGCCCGATATTTAAATAACCCCATGAACTGCCAATGGGGCGGTAATTGGCAAGGGGACGTGTAACATCACTGTGACACTGCCCAATCCGCTGCGGACAATGTCAACAGCAAGAGCTGGAGAGAGGAGATCAAGTGCACACGCACGCTCTCACTCTTCAGCTCTCGGCAGGCAAGTACAAGACTGTGATCTCAGGTGAGAGATCAGTCTTGTCGTCCTTGTCTGCCGAGAGCTAAAGAGTGAGAGCGTGCGTGCGCGCACAGCTCCGATGCCATGAAACAGAAGAAGAAGAATTCACACTCTTCTTCTCCTCTTGTGTTCCTTAGTGGTGGCGGAGCTGCGCGCACGCGCTCTCTCTCCAGCTCTTGCTGTAACGCTGACTGTAGCTGATTGGACAGTGTCACAGCGATGTTACACGCCCCCTTGCCAATTACCTCCCCATTGACAGTTCAGGGGGTTATTTAAATATCGGGCGCCAAATATTACAGCACTGATATCTAAATAACAAAAAAAATGTAAAGTGCCCCAGAGTTTGTGCGGCCCTCCCCATTACCTGCTGCACTCAGCTGTACATGTATGGGGAGGTGAAAGGTTCTCTTTAAAAGAAAGGTGTTATAATTTTTTATTTTTTTATTGGCCTAATTTTTCTAATTATTTTAATATGTTTCCGAAGGTAGCTATTTATTCATATGTTTGTACGTCTGTGGGGGCAGCCAGCTTTATTTTTATTTTTCATACTGCTAATTTTTGTTTTGCAGGTTCCGCTTGACCATTTGGACTACGTCGTAGATTCATTGGACTACTTGGCTGATTTAAGCTTTATTTCTTTTTTTTTAAAATAAAATGGTTAAAGTGGATTGTGTGGAAGAGTTGTCATTTCAATAAAATAAATGTCTTTATGTCTCTGTTTTTTAATACTTCATTACCGCCTTAGTAATGGCAGCTGTCTGGGAGCGTCCATTACTAAGAAGCGGCTTAGTGTTAGCCAGTAATAAGGCTATTACTAACCCATATTATTACCCCGGTACCCACCGCCACCAGGAGTACTGGGAAGAGCTGGGTATGATCCAGCACCCGACTGTCTGAAGAGAAGGGCGGGTACTGGGGTGGCCGCAGGCAGGTAATATCAGGCTCGGAATGGCCTAAAACCATGGCCCTTCCCACCCTGGTAATGCTAGGCTGCTGCTGCTTTATTGTATCTGGCTGGTTATGAAAAATGGAGGGGATCTCACATAATTTTTTTTCTATTTATTTTTTTAAAAAGACGTGGGGTTCCCGCTATTTTTCACAACCAGCCAGATACAATTAAGCAGCTGCAGCCTAGCATCCCCAGGGTGGGAAGGGCCACGTATTTTATCCCTTCCCAGCCTGGTAAAACCAGCCTGTGACCGCCCTGCTGCCTTACCGTCGCTTCAGATGGTCGGGTACTGGATTGTACTCCCCTCGCGGCAGTGAGAACCGGGGTAATTATAGGGGTTAGTGATAGCCTTTTTACTGGCTATCACTAAGCCCCTTCTTAGTAATGGACGCTCTCAATCAGACAGCAGCCATTACTAAGGCCATAATAAAGTATTAAAAAAAAACACAAGAAAAACTTTTATTGAAATCTAAACTCCCCCATGCAACCCTCTTTCACCATTTTGTTTTTTGTTTTTTTTAAAGTAGATCATCGGAGTAGTCCAATGTATCTACGACGTAGTCCAAACGCTCCAGCGGAACCTACCAAAAAAAAGCAGTATAAAAATGTAAAAAACTTCAATTTGCCACAATAGTCACTCGATATAACTATACTGTAATCACTTATATGGTTTGCAGATATCTTGTGTATAACTGGCATCTACCTCTATAAGGTCACTATATGGTGGTAATATTGGTCTATATATAGTGTGATTTATTCACTAACAGTATGGTGGGTTTTTTCTGACACAATGTTGTAGTAATATGTGATCATGGTTTGGCAGTTTTATTCAGTAACCGTATGGAGGTATTATTCAGTAACAGTATAAATGTATTATTCAGTAACAGTATGGAGGTATTATTCAGTAACAGTATGGAGGTATTATTCAGTAACAGTATGGAGGTATTATTCAGTAACAGTATGGAGGTATTATTCAGTAACAGTATGGAGGTATTATTCAGTAACAGTATAAATGTATTATTCAGTAACAGTATGCGGGTATTATTCAGTAACAGTATGGGGGTATTATTCAGTAACAGTATGGGGGTATTATTCAGTAACAGTATGGGGGTATTATTCAGTAACAGTATGGAGGTATTATTCAGTAACAGTATGGAGGGATTATTCAGTAACAGTATGGAGGTATTATTCAGTAACAGTATGGGGGTATTATTCAGTAACAGTATGGAGGTATTATTCAGTAACAGTATGGAGGTATTATTCAGTAACAGTATGGGGGCATTATTCAGTAACAGTATGGTGGTATTATTCAGTAACAGTATGGAGGTATTATTCAGTAACAGTATGGTGGTATTATTCAGTAACAATATGGAGGTATTATTCAGTAACAATATGGAGGTATTATTCAGTAACAGTATGGTGGTATTATTCAGTAACAGTACGGAGGGATTATTCAGTAACAGTATGGGGATATTATTCAGTACCAGTATGGAGGTATTATTCAGTAACAGTATGGGGGTATTATTCAGTAACAGTATGGAGGTATTATTCAGTAACAGTATGGAGGTATTATTCAGTAACAGTATGGAGGTATTATTCAGTAACTGTATAAATGTATTATTCAGTAACAGTATGGGGGTATTATTCAGTAACTGTATGGGGGTATTATTCAGTAACAGTATGGGGGTATTAGTCAGTAACAGTATGGAGGTATTATTCAGTAACCGTATAAATGTATTATTCAGTAACAGTATGGGGGTATTATTCAGTAACTGTATGGGGGTATTATTCAGTAACAGTATGGGGGTATTAGTCGGTAACAGTATGGAGGTATTATTCAGTAACCGTATAAATGTATTATTCAGTAACAGTATGGGGGTATTATTCAGTAACAGTATGGGGGTATTATTCAGTAACAGTATGGGGGTATTATTCAGTAACAGTATGGAGGTATTATTCAGTAACAATATGGGGGTATTATTCAGTAACAGTATGGAGGTATTATTCAGTAACAGTATGGGGGTATTATTCAGTAACAGTATGGAGGTATTATTCAGTAACAGTATAAATGTATTATTCAGTAACAGTATAAATGTATTATTCAGTAACAGTATGGGGGTATTATTCAGTAACAGTATGGAGGTATTATTCAGTAACAGTATGGAGGTATTATTCAGTAACAGTATGGAGGTATTATTCAGTAACAGTATGGGGGTATTATTCAGTAACAGTATGAGGGTATTATTCAGTAACATTATGGAAGTATTATTCAGTAACAGTATAAATGTATTATTCAGTAACAGTATGGAGGTATTATTCAGTAACAGTATGAGGGTATTATTCAGTAACATTATGGAAGTATTATTCAGTAACAGTATGGGGGTATTATTCAGTAACAGTATGGGGGTATTATTCAGTAACAGTATGGAGGTATTATTCAGTAACAGTATGGGAGTATTATTCAGTAACAGTATAAATGTATTATTCAGTAACAGTATGGGGGTATTATTCAGTAACAGTATGGAGGTATTATTCAGTAACAGTATGGAGGTATTATTCAGTAACAGTATGGGGTATTATTCAGTAACAGTATGGAGGGATTATTCAGTAACAGTATGGAGGGATTATTCAGTAACAGTATGGGGGTATTATTCAGTAACAGTATGGAGGTATTATTCAGTAACAGTATGGAGGTATTATTCAGTAACAGTATGGAGGTATTATTCAGTAACAGTATGGGGGTATTATTCAGTAACAGTATGAGGGTATTATTCAGTAACAGTATGGGAGTATTATTCAGTAACAGTATGGGGGTATTATTCAGTAACAGTATGGGGTATTATTCAGTAGCAGTATGGCGGTATTATTGGTAATGTTGGTCTTACAAGCTATGTACATTACAGTGGTGGGGGCTGTGGGGAAGTGTGAGTGGCAGTGGATGATCAGGCTAAGAGACAGTCTGCAGAGTGGCATGTGATGTACTTTGACATGTAGGTGATACTTACGTGTGGGATGTGGGTCCATAACTTGTGGACCACACAGGGCCAAAGATCATATTAATCCACCACTGGCATCGAGCCAGCACAGGCAGACCACAACAATACAGCAGGTAGAGCAAAGAAACCAGCCCAGGACGTGCCGCTTCAAAACGCGATCCGTCCTGGACTGGCCTGAATGTAATTGCAGAGAGTTTCGCCGCAAATGAGACTGGCTGCCGAGGAGAGATATGGGGCTGTGCAGACTGTACTATTTGCACTGCACTGATTGGCAGTAAGAATAATTCTTTAAATATTTTCCATACTTCAAACAGCACTTTAAGGCTATGTTCACACTGAGTTTTTTGGGTTTTTGAGGCAAATTTTGTCCTTCCTGCACGTCGTTTGCCGCGATTTTCACCGCGTTTTTCGCTCATGGCCATTGAGTGCTACGGGCAAAAAACTCAGCGAAATACCCTCTCTCTGCCTCCCATTGATGTCAATAGGAGGTCAGAGGCGTAAACGTGCGAAGATAGGGCATGTCCCTTCTTTCTCGGGAGGCATTTTCGGCCGGTTTTTGACGAGTTTTGCGGAGCGGTTTCCGCGCCCAAAAACTCGTCAAAATACTCTGTGTGAACAGGGCCTAACAAATAAACATCAAATGTTTTCCTATTTAAAATTTTTATATATTCCGTGTTTGATGTGTAAAGTTAGGAATGAGAAAACTCTGATAGATTTGTGGGGGGGGGGGGGGGGCCTTTTTATAGTTCGCCTCAGGCGGCAGACGGGCTAGGTTCACCCCTGGGCGCACAGAAATCAATCCAGCAAAGTCTGCACTCCAAAAGGTGCTCCTTCCCTTCTGAGCCCTGCCGTGTGCTCAAACATCAGTTTATGACCACATAAGGGGTTTTGCCGTACTTGGGAGAAATTGCTTTATAAATGTTGGAGTTCTTTTTTCCTTTATTTGTTGAGAAAATGAAAAAATTTGAGCTAGAGCTACGTCTTATTGAAGAAAAAGGATTGTTTTTATTTTCACTGCCCAATTCTAATAAATTCTATGAAACACCTGTGGGGTCAAAATGCTCACTACACCCCTAGATGAATTTCTTAAGGGGTGTAGTTTCCTAAATGGAGTAACTTTTTGGGTGTTTTCATTGTGTTGTCCCCTCAGGGGCTTTGCAAATGTGACATGGCCTCCGCAAACCATTGCTGCTAAATGTGATCTTCAAAAGCCAAGTAGCACTCTTTCCCTTCTAAGCCCTGCCGTGTGTCCAAACAGCCATTTATTACCACATGTGGGGTATTGTTTTACTCGGGAGAAATTGCTTTACAAATTTTTGGTGCTTTTTCTACTTTAGTCCTTGTGGAAATGAGAAAAAAAATCGCTAAACCTACATTTTCTTTGAAAAAATGTAGATTATAATTTTCACGGCCTATTTCCAATAATTTCTGTAAAAAATCTGTGAGGTCAAAATGCTCACTATGCCCCTAGATAATTTCCTTGAGGTGTGTAGTTTCCAAAATGGGGTCACTTTTGGGGGATTTCCACTGTTTTGGCACAGCAAGAGCCCTTCATGGCACCTGACATGGTGCCTAAAATATATTCTAATAAAAATAAGACTCCAAAATCCACTGGGTGCTCCTTTGCTTCTGAGGACGGTGCTTCAGTCCAGTAGCACACAAAGAAATGGATTAAATTTGAATTTCTGCAAAAAAACCTGAAATTTGTAAATTTCACCTCTGCTTTGCTTTATTTCCTGTGAAACGTTTAAAGAGTTAAGAAACTTTCTAAATGCTGTTTTGAATACTTTGAGGGGTGCAGTTTTTAAAATGGGGTGACTTATTATGGGTTTCTAATATATAAGGCCCTCAAAGCCACTTTACAACTGAACTGCCCCCTGTAAATATAGCCTTTTGAACTTTTCTTGAAAATGTTAGGAATTGCTTCTAAAGTTCTAAGCCTTGTAACGTCCTAGAAAAATAAAAGGATGTTCAATAAACGATGCCAATCTAAAGTAGACATATGGGGGATGTTAATTAACAACAATTTTGTGTAATATAACTGCCTGTCTTACAAGCAGATACATTTAAATTGAGAAAAATACACATTTTTGCAATATTTCGCTAAAATTTTGTATTTTTCACAATTAAATATTGAACGTATCGAGCAAATTTTGCCTGTAACATAAAGTCCAATGTGTCACGAGAAAACAATCTCAGAATCGCTTGGATAGGTGAAAGCATTCCGACGTTATTACCACATAAAGTGAAACATGTCAGATTTGAAAAATGAGGCTCTGTCAGGAAGGTCAAAAGTGGCTAAACAGGGAAGGGGTTAATGGCTCTTTACAGTCAGTATAGTAACGCATACTGCACTTTAAGGTCAGCATAGTAACGCATGCTGCACTTTCTTTCTAGTGGAAAAAAAATGATCAGTGACGATAAAAAGATCTGTCCATGTCTGTTGCATCTGTACAACCTGTACAACCAATCCATAACATTTGTAAACAGAAGCTACACAGACCAGACTAGGAATGAATGTGATCATCAAGCCAGTAATATAATCTGAAAACTATTCACTGCATGTTCAGGCCTTAAAGGGGTCGTCCCAAGATTAAATGTTATCCCCACGATACAGGATAGGAGATAACATGCTGATCAGTGGGGGTCCCTTGTACCCCTGAGTTAATGATACTGCAGGTCAAGCACACACACTGCCGCTCCAGTCACTCAGGGGTACAAGGGACCACCGTTCTAGTTATCAGTGGGGGTCCCAGTGGTCGGACCCCCACAGATCAGCATGTTATGTGCTATCCTGTAGACAGGGGGTAACATTTAGTCTTGGAACAACCCCTTTACTTGCAAGGCACAAAAATGTATATTTAGAAAAAAAAGCCATATGAAACAGTAGCAAAGCAAAAAAAAAATCACGCACATCCTATATAAAAATATATACCAGAAGCGAATATACAGATCCATATATACCAGCAGTAAATATATCAGACATATAAATATATACCAGCAGTGAATATACCACACATATAAATATATACCAGCAGTGAATATACCACACATATAAATATATACCAGCAGTGACTATACCACACATATAAATATATACCAGCAGTAAATATACCACACATATAATTATATACCAGCAGTGAATATACCACACATATAAATATATACCAGCAGTGAATATAACGCACAGATAAATATGTACCAGCAGTGAATATACCACACATATAAATATATACCAGCAGTGAATATACTTCAAACCACAAAAATGGGTATGTATAGGGCAAAAACGTATCTATCATAAAATGAAAATATGAATATGCAAAATAAATTTATTTATTTACATTTTATACACTACACAGAGGTTAAAAACATTTAAAATTAGCATAAAGAATGCCTCATAAGAATCACTGGGAGGGGGGAACCACCATGATAAGTGGCCAGGCAAATTGCAGCCCCCTCACACTCACCCAAACCCCTAGAACAGACGTTCAATACATGAAATATCTGGAAAAAATGTATTCAAATGTTGCATCAGATAAGCATCAGATCAGCATGTCCTGTTTCTCAAACCATGAGGGGAAAAAAAGGGGATTGAAAGCCCCACGCGTATCGCCACAAAGTGGCTTCCTCAGGGGTTAGTTTGCATATGAACATGTAGTGCTTTTATATGAAGTGATGAATGAATAGTAATTAGGAGTGCAATAGTATGCACCCTAGAGCGCTCTTACCTCACTTCCTGCTCCAGATGAACAGGTGTGATGACTCAGATGCCCACTCGCTCGTGCGCAGTGCGCACGCGCCGAAGCCGACATCATGTGCACCTGATGGCGGCCCCAGCGCATGCGCAGTACGCCTGGCAGGGCGGCAGACGCCATGAAAAGCCAAATGGCGTATTGTCATCATGTATGCGCACGCGTCAGGACCGCAACCATGACAACATGATACGGTGATCCGCGCGTGCGCATAACCAGTACACTGGGAGGGAAGGAGAGGCAAGAGAATGAATGAGGAAGGGAGAGCTGGAACTAGGTACGTGTTGCAGCTGGGCAGATGAATCGCTATTGGAACATTCTCCATTGTAACAATGAATTAAGACAGTCAGTATATTAATTTACACATATTTACAATATGTAAAAGTATCACCTGGGCATAAACCTGAGTGTTATATTTATAGATGTATATTATGGGACTGTCTCATAAAAGTAATAGTGGAAGGTTGTACTGGCTACAAGGTGTATGCCTATATACAGGCATTTCTACCTACAAAATATGGAAGTGTAGTATAATTCTACAGAGAAAATGTCATGTGCTGACTTATGTCGGACAATATATATACAGTGAAGGAAATAAGTATTTGATCCCTTGCTGATTTTGTAACTTTGCCCACTGTCAAAGTCATGCACAGTCTAGAATTTTTAGGCTAGGTTAATTTTACCAGTGAGAGATAGATTATATTTTAAAAAAAAACTGAAAATCACATAGTCAAAATTATATATATTTATTTGCATTGTGCACAGAGAAATAAGTATTTGATCCCCTACCAACCATTAAGAGTTCAGCCTCCTCCAGACCAGTTACACGCTCCAAATCAACTTGGTGCCTGCATTAAAGACAGCTGTCTTAAATGGTCACCTGTATAAAAGACTCCTGTCCACAGACTCAATTAATCAGTCTGACTCTAACCTCTACAACATGGGCAAGACCAAAGAGCTTTCTATGGATGTCAGGGACAAGATCATAGACCTGCACAAGGCTGGAATGGGCTACAAAACCATAAGTAAGACGCTGGGTGAGAAGGAGACAACTGTTGGTGCAATAGTAAGAAAATGGAAGACATACAAAATGACTGTCAATCGACATCGATCTGGGGCTCCATGCAAACTCTCACCTCAAGGGGTATCCTTGATCCTGAGAAAGGTGAGAGCTCAGCCGAAAACTACACGGGGGGAACTTGTTAATGATCTCAAGGCAGCTGGGGCCACAGTCACCAAGAAAACCATTGGTAACACATTACGCCGTAATGGATTAAAATCCTGCAGTGCCCGCAAGGTCCCCCTGCTCAAGAACGCACATGTACAGGCCCGTCTGAAGTTTGCAAATGAACATCTGGATGATTCTGAGAGTGATTGGGAGAAGGTGCTGTGGTCAAATGAGACTAAAATTTAGCTCTTTGGCATTAACTCAACTCGCCGTGTTTGGAGGAAGGGAAATGCTGCCTATGACCCAAAGAACACCATCCCCACTGTCAAGCATGGAGGTGGAAACATTATGTTTTGGGAGTGTTTCTCTGCTAAGGGCACAGGACTACTTCACCGCATCAATGGGAGAATGGATGGAGCCATGTACCGTCAAATCCTGAGTGACAACCTCCTTCCCTCCAAGAGGACATTAAAAATGGCTCGTGGCTGGGTCTTCCAGCACGACAATGACCCGAAACATACAGCCAACGCAACAAAGGAGTGGCTCAAAAAGAAGCACATTAAGGTCATGGAGTGGCCTAGCCAGTCTCCAGACCTTAATCCCATCAAAAACTTATGGAGGGAGCTGAAGATCCGAGTTGCCAAACGACAGCCTCGAAATCGTAATGATTTACAGATGATCTGCAAAGAGGAGTGGGCCAAAATTCCATCTAACATGTGTGCAAACCTCATCATCAACTACAAAAAACATCTGACTGCTGTGCTTGCCAACAAGGGTTTTGCCACCAAGTATTAAGTCTTGTTTGCCAAAGGGATCAAATACTTATTTCTCTGTGCACAATGCAAATAAATATATATAATTTTGACTATGTGATTTTCTGTTTTTTTTTTATATAATCTATCTCTCACTGGTAAAATTAACCTAGCCTAAAAATTCTAGACTGTTCATGTCTTTGACAGTGGGCAAACTTACAAAACCAGCAAGGGATCAAATACTTATTTCCTTCACCGTATATGGATGTGTAAAGGTGATTATCATATCATTACACTATATATATTCCGTTTTCTCTTTTTCTTCTTTTATCCAAGAGTTCTCACATCATGTTCAGGACCTCAAATCAGTCAAAATATATTAATGTTGCCTAGGAAGAAGAACACTCGAATTTGTTTACTATCCGTCTTATATAACAATACCAGATATGTAATGTGCTATGTGATAATGTGAAAGTAATAATAAGTGACTAAGATCATGATGAAAAAACATGAAAAAATATTGAAAAATATAATAAGAGACCTAGATGAATCATGATGAACATGTAGGTCATGGGTGACAAATTAAATAATGTGAACAAACAATTATGTGATCCGTGCAAACTTAACATATGAAAAAATGTATCAAATAATTGTGAAATAATAACTTATTGTGTTTTATAAAATCCGGTATATAATAGTTCTTCGTTCATGCCCCTAGGAGACATACATTTGACGTTATAAATCCACCTAGCTTCATGTTGCAGAAGTCTGGGGACTATATTGCCCCCTCTAATATTTGTCTGCATATGTTCCAGACCAATCACTTTGAGACTAGAGGTCTTACCTTTGTGTGCCTGCAAAAAATGTGAAGCCACCGAAGTCAAGATCTTATTTTGTTTGGCATCTCTGTCTGCCAGTCTGATGGTTGATAAATGGTGCTGTATTCTTTTACGCAATTCTTGGCTTGTTTGACCTATGTAAACCTTGGGACAGGAACAAGGAATTGCATAAATAACATTCTTAGTTCGACAGTTAATATATGACTTAAGTGGGTATTGCTTTTTGTCAATTGGATCTGTGAATGTATCATTAGAATTAACAAATTGGCATATATTGCAATCCCCACATGCATATGAGCCTATAAGCTTGGCTCCTCTACCTAGTTGTGTCGTCGGTCTTGAAAAGTGACTTCTTGTTACTCTGTCCCTCAGATTGTGGGCTCTTCTCGATGTTAAGAGGGGTCTCTCGGTGATATGTGGAATGAGCTTAGGTTCACATAATAAGATATTCCAATTTCTATTCAATATTTTGGCGATGTCCTTCCATTGACTGTTATAAACCGTGATAATCCTTAATTTATTATCTTTAACACGATGTTTGGGTGTAAATGTCTGGATTCTATCACTCTTTGCTGCTTTTAGGAAAGCCTTAGAGATAACTTTTTGAGCAGAGATAGGAGAAGGTTAGATCCAGCGCTTGGGTAGAGGTAAAACGGAAGAAAATTTCCAAGTTTAATTGAAGCTAGTTAAAAGTCCATGATAGTATGGTCCTGGTGTGTGGGTAATGAGAGGATGATCCTGTAGAAGCCTACGCGTTTCGGACGGTAACGACGTCCTTAGTCTTGGCTGTAGTGTAGTTTGAAACTGGCGCCCTAGTCTATTTATGCTATGTCCGGTGTAGAGCAGCTGGGTCCTGATTGCGTTCCACTGCGTGGTGTGTCATCTGGAACGCAAAACCGGAAGTGGGAAAGCGTTCGTTCGTATCATGGTAAGTAATGCTCATGTGTAGTACTTAGTATATAGCAAAGTTTTCTCGATGTTAGTACTTAGTAATGTTAGAGATAGGTGTCTTAATTATACCATGTTATACTGAAGGTAAGAGTTTCGAAATGTAAGACATGATTAATGGTCATGTGTGCGTTTCAGATCTCGTAATCATGTGGAACGCAAGATGCCGGACCAAACACGGAGAGCCATCTGTTCGGGCAAAAAACGTCATCACATTCCAGCCGAACATAATGGGTAAGAAATTAATTTATTAATATTAGATTAACTAATAATTTTAATGGTGATTTATGTAGGACATTGTTCATGATGTGGCCGGAACTTTAAATTTTGTAATTTGCCGTATGGGTGACCTGAGGGAAAGCCAGTTGGAAGTGTTAGGCTTGTTCGCAGTTCTGATTATCACTGATTCATAAATGGGATCATAAGTGCATGTGCAAGGAAAAAGGAGTGAAGTGCAGGCTAAAAACAAAATATGGAGAGATAGTACATGTCAATAAACATATGTTGTACGAGTACTACGGAAAGTGAAAGTTAAAATTACAGGTGGATGGAGACTCTTGATATGAAGAAATTATCACATATATATACATATATTTTGGAGATATTGTGATACAGTTAGTTGGTGTTGTATGTTCTGGGAAGATAATGCACTACGTGGTTATCTTAGTTTCTTAATACTGGTACATGAGTTCCTTTTTTAGATTAAGGCCATCCGGAAATCTTGTCTTTAATCTGTATATCCAGAAGGCTTCTCTGAGGTGGGTTTTGTTAATTATATCTCCTCCTCTTTTTGGCAGATGAATTTTTTCGATAGCATAACAACAAAAACTCTTGGTTGTCCTGTTGTGTTTATGTATGAAATGTTTTGATGCATTTGAAATGTTGACAATATTGGGGTTCCTGATGTAGCTGAGATGTTCTAGTATTCTAGTTTTGAGTATCCTCTCGATTTAAATCTTTCACTTAGATCTTTCGCATGGAGCTTAAAATCTTGTTCCTCGCTAGTTTCTCCTAATTCTTAGGAATTGTCCTGTTGGAATGCCATTTTTTAGGTGTAGTGGATGAAAGCTTTGGTAGTGTAATAGATTGTTGGTAGCTGTCTCTTTACGATACAGTGTGGTCTGTACTTGTGGTCCACGTATTATAATTTTTAAGTCAAGGAACTCAACCATCTCTTTTGAGATTTTTGCAGTTAGATGTATGTTCCACGGGTTCTTATTAAGTTCTTCAATGTAAGTCCTGTATTCCTCTTCTGTTCCTGCCCAAAAGATGAGTATGTCATCTATATATCTTTGCCATTTAATGACATGCTGTTGAAACTTTATAGATGGATAGACGTGTGTCTCCTCCCACCAACCTAAAAAAAGGTTTGCGTAGGAGGGAGCACAACGTGCCCCCATGGCTGTACCGGAAACCTGACGGTAAATTTTTTTGTCAAACACAAAATAATTGTGTCCAAGGACAAATTCAAGTAAGTCAAACAAAATGGAATCATGCTGTCTATTGGATGCCGTCTGCTGGTTTAGGTGATACATGAATGCCCTTAGCCCCAAATGATGTTTAATGTTTGCATATAAGGATTCCACATCTAAGGATATAACTAGGGTACCTTTAGGAACTTCCAAGTCATTCAATTGTTCTATTAGACTCATGGAATCCCTAGTATAGGATTTAAGTTGTAATACCATAGGCTGTAAAAAATAATCTATATAAGTACAAGCCTTTTCACAAAGACTGCCTATACCAGCTACAATTGGTCTACCTGGAGGGTTTGTCAGAGATTTGTGCACCTTAGGCACTAAATAAAAGGTAGGTATAATAGGTTTCTCTGTTTTCAGATACTTACATTCGTTGTTGTTGACAGTTCCATAACGGAATGCTGCATCAATAAGTAGATCCAATTTTTTCTTGAAGGTATCGGTAGGGTCAGATGGTAAGACTTGGTAGAAAGATGTGTTAGTCAATTGTTTTATTGCTTCTTGAATATATTGATCCATGCCCCATAGTACAATGTTACCTCCTTTGTCTGCTTCTTTAATGATAAATGTATCATTTTCACTCAGGGAGGATAGAGCCAGTCTCTCAGGTTTTGAAAGGTTGTCCTGTTGATATTTGAATATTTCCAGTTCTTTTATGTCTTTGGATACTATTCAAAGAAAATTTGTATGGGTGGATATAACTTAAATGACGGGGTCTTCTGTGAAGGAATTTTGTGGGAAAATTTTATCTTACCCAATGTGTCATTACTCTCATTCTCTCTTAATAGGTCCAAGAGATCTCGGAACACTTGTCTGTCCTCCTCTGGTAAGTTGTCAATCATGGAGGGTTGATGATATAGTGTCTTAAACATGAGTTGTCTACAAAATAAATAAACATCTTTAGCGAGTTCAAATGTATCTAACCTTTTTGTGGGCTAGAAAGTGAGTCCCTTTTCCAGGACCGACCTTTCCAGTGACGTCAGCGCATATGAGGTAAGGTTGATAATTTGTAGTTGTTGTGTTGCGGTATTTTTCAGGTGTGATGTTGTTTTGAAAAATTCCGTTTGCTGCGTTTGGGAGACCATTGCCTGTGTCTCGGTCCTCTTTTTCTCACGTTTACCTCGCCTGGTCCTCTCTTGGTATCGCTTGTGTCTGTGGATAAAAAAATCACTGGTAGATTCTTCAGCAATAAATGGTGCAACATTTTGTTTTGTGTTGGGGTTCATGTATCCTTGTCTTCTATTGCCTGCATGTTTCCATTTGTATGCTCTCTGTTTTCCAAAATCTGTTCTATCTCTATGAAACTTTTGTTTTTTGCCTTGAATAATTTCCTTTTCATATTTTTCTATGATGTCCCTAAGTTTTATTTGGAATGGTTTGACCATGTTAATCTGGTCGAATCCTGTTAGTTTGCCTAAATCCTTGATGCGTTCCTTGATTTGACCCACCAGATTGTGATGATGTTCAATCAACATACGTATGAGAATTTGGGAACATTGTAATAAACCCTGTTCCCATATTGATTTAAAAGCCATATCAACTTCCCAAGCGGGAAAGATTTGTGCTCTAAGACCGCCTGGTGAGATACCCAATTTCAAATATTCTTCTAAACTTTTAACATTCCACCAGACACTAGTATATTTTTTATGCAACATGATAATTTCCTCTGTCAACGTCTTGAATTCCACATTGGATATGACCTCCACACTAGTACTGAATACTGATGATAGTTGACTGTTCCAAATAGCCTCCCTAGCCTCAATATCTGATGCCATACCGTGCGCCATAGCCTACGCACTATCTGTATAAGAAAAATTGTATGCAAAATATCAATATATAAAAATCTTGTATGCCACACGCCACAAAACAACACAGTCACCAGGACCTGATGAGTGTGCTTAACAACGCATATATATCACTGGCAGGCACTGCGTATATTCTGCCACATACCCTATAAACCACTGTAACTCAAACCACAAAAATGGGTATGTATAGGGCAAAAACGTATCTATCATAAAATGACCATATGAATATGCAAAATAAATTTATTTATTTACATTTTATACACTACACAGAGGTTAAAAACATTTAAAATTAGCATAAAGAATGCCTCATAAGAATCACTGGGAGGGGGGAACCACCATGATAAGTGGCCAGGCAAATTGCAGCCCCCTCACACTCACCCAAACCCCTAGAACAGACGTTCAATGCATGAAATATCTGGAAAAAAATTATTCAAATGTTGCATCAGATAAGCATCAGATCAGCATGTCCTGTTTCTCAAACCATGAGGGGAAAAAAAGGGGATTGAAAGCCCCACGCGTATCGCCACAAAGTGGCTTCCTCAGGGGTTCGTTTGCATATGAACGTGTAGTGCTTTTATATGAAGTGATGAATGAATAGTAATTAGGAGTGCAATAGTATGCACCCTAGAGCGCACTTACCTCACTTCCTGCTCCAGATGAACAGGTGTGATGACTCAGATGCCCTCCCGTTCGTGCGCAGAACCTATATCAGAGTGTACCAATCTATCCTGAAGATTGGGTGATCTACGATATGAGAACAGAGGATTGCTCTTGATCTCAGGAATATGCGTTAGATTGTGTCTTAAAATTGGCCAATACTTTAAAAGGATTTTAATGACACTATCACTGTTTTCAGCAAAAGTGCTCACAAAAGGTATACGAGCAGGCAATAACCCTCATTTTCTAGACCTTAATAATGTATCCCTTTCCATAAGTTCCACCCTAGCTCTTTGTCGTTTAAGAGGTATTGATGGATAACCTCTCTGAATAAATTTATCCTCAATATTTTGAAGAGTACCCTCCAAATTATCTTCCACACTGGTGATACGTTTCCCACGGATAAACTGACTGGTGGGGAGACTCTTAATCATGGAGCGTGGATGGTTACTGTTAAAAATTAACAAGTTGTTTTTATCTGTTTCCTTGACATACAGTTCTGTGCTTAGGGTCCCTTCGTGGACTCTAACTGTCACATCCAAAAATTGGATGGATGTAGCCGAACTGACTAAGGTGAATTTAACCGTAGGGTCAATAGTATTTAAAAATGTATAAAAGTCCTGCAGTTCACCAATGCTGCCCTTCCATATGAGGAAGATGTCGTCAATGTATCGCCACCACCTCAGTACATGGCTGAAGTGGTGGGACACATAGACGAACGCCTCCTCAAGGTGTCTCATATAAGTGTTTGCATATGTAGGGGCCACATTGGACCCCATTGCTGTGCCCTGGGTTTGAACATAAAAACTGTCTCGGAATAAGAAATAATTCTCAGTCAAGACAATGTCTAGTAAGTCAAGAAAAAACTGCTGTGCCAGTGTAGTATAACTAGTATCCCGTAGGTATAAGCCCATAGCCTGTAACCCCTTTTCATGTGTAATTGACATGTACAAACTTACAACATCAAATGATGCTAAAATAACCTGTTGTCCCTGTGGTATATGTACCTCTTTAAGTTTATTTAAAAAATATGACATATCTTGGATATATGAAAGAGCCTCTGTAGAGAAGATTCTCAAAATCCTATCTAAAAAGATAGCTATATGGCTAAAGATGGAATCAGTACCCGAAACTATAGGTCGCCCTGGTGGATCAATCAAGGACTTGTGTATTTTGGGTAACGTGTATAGTACTGGTGTCCTAGGATTCTCTATAATTAGATAGTCAGAGTTTTTTTTATCAATTATATCACTTTGTAGGGCTTTATCTACAATATTTTGTATACGACTCTTAATCCGAAATTTAGGGTCACAGGTTAATTTTTTATACACATTAGTGTCACTCAACTGTCTAACAATTTCTCCCTCATGTTGGGTCGTGTCCATGATGACCACAGCACCACCCTTGTCTGCGGGCTTAATGGTGATGTGGTCATCATGGACCTGAGCCTGTAATGCAGTTACATCATCTCCAGACATATTGGGATGTTTGAAATAAGTGTTTTTGCTAGTATGTTTTAGCTGTTCGACATCCCTCCTAACAGCAGTAACAAAGGCATCAAGAGCTGGAATATAGTTATTTGGCACAAAATTACTTTTGTTATATAACTCTATATCATCTAAACATATCTCAGTATTTCTTACCATAGTGGCAGGTATTTGCTCAGCGAACCAGCATTTTAATTTAATAGAGCGAATAATTTAATAGTTCGGCTACATCCATCCAATTTTTGGATGTGACAGTTAGAGTCCACGAAGGGACCCTAACCACAGAACTGTATGTCAAGGAAACAGATAAAAACAACTTGTTAATATTTAACAGTAACCATCCACGCTCCATGATTAAGAGTCTCCCCACCAGTCAGTTTATCCGTGGGAAACGTATCACCAGTGTGGAAGATAATTTGGAGGGTACTCTTCAAAATATTGAGGATAAATTTATTCAGAGAGGTTATCCATCAATACCTCTTAAACGACAAAGAGCTAGGGTGGAACTTATGGAAAGGGATACATTATTAAGGTCTAGAAAACGAGGGTTATTGCCTGCTCGTATACCTTTTGTGAGCACTTTTGCTGAAAACAGTGATAGTGTCAATAAAATCCTTTTAAAGTATTGGCCTATTTTAAGACACAGTCTACCGCATATTCCTGAGATCAAGAGCAATCCTCTGTTCTCATATCGTAGATCACCCAATCTTCAGGATAGATTGGTACACTCTGATATAAGTTCTGGTGGAACGAATAGACAAACCTACTTTACTAAAAGCAATACTGGCTGCTATCCGTGTCTTAACTGTGTCAACTGTCCTTTGATTCACAAGGGATCTCAATTTATTTATCCCCTGACAAAACTAATATATTATATCAGGTTTTATTTGAACTGTATCTCTGACCATGTTGTCTACATATTGGAATGTCCGTGTCATCTCCTCTATGTTGGAGAAACCTCCCTTGAATTTAAAAGACGGTTGAATCAACACCGCTATACTATCCGTAAAAAACGTATAGATCTTCCTGTGTCCAAGCATTATACGGAAGCTGGACACACGGAAAAAGACATACGAGTCTATTTGATAGACCATGTACCTCCACTACGTAGAGGAGGAGACCGCATTAAATCTCTTAAATATAAAGAACTCCAATGAATAGAGAGATTACAAACATTGAAACCTAGTGGTCTCAATGTTGACTTTATAACGTACGGTGTAGTCTAGGGATCTGTTTGCCTACAGGGGGGATGTGATGTTCATAGGTCTCCTTGTACATAAACTAGTGTAAAAATTATCAAAATTTGTAACCTTATTTGTCTTATCTCTTTCAGATCATTGATAAAGAAAATGTCAAGTATTGCCTGTGTTTTTGCCTTGGATCCACAATTTCGGGGTACTGAACTAATTTTATCATATATAGCCTACCAAATTGCATAAAGCAATAGTATATAGATATTAAAAAAAAATCTTAGTCAAGTTTATTAAATTTGGAATTTTGCCCATTTATTGCTATTTGACCTTGTGCACACAGTGCGTTTATACAGCGTTTTTTGTCTCAATATAATGTTCGGCTCCTGTTTTTATTTTTTCAGGGGCCAAATTATTATAAATTATTATAATCCATTTGGGATATATATTATGGTTATCAACCATGTTGACATTATTTGTCACTCTTTCATTAACCCCTTCCCTCTTTAGCCACTTTTGACCTTCCTGACAGAGCCTCATTTTTCAAATCTGACATGTGTCACTTTATGTGGTAATAACTCCGGAATGCTTTCACCTATCCAAGCGATTCTGAGAATGTTTTCTCGTGACACATTGCACTTTAAGTTACTGGCAAAATTTGCTCGATATATTCAGTATTTAATTGTGAAAAACACCAAAATTTAGCGAAAAATTGCAAAAATTAGCATTTTTCTCAATTTAAATGTATCTGCTTGAAAGACAGGCAGTTATAACACACAAAATTGTTGCTAATTAACATCCCCCATATGTCTACATTAGATTGGCATCGTTTTTTTAACATCCTTTTATTTTTCTATGACATCACAAGGCTTAGAACTTTAGCGGCAATTTCTCACATTTTCAAGAAAATTTCAAAAGGCTATTTTTACAGGGGCAGTTCAGTTGTGAAGTGGCTTTAAGGGCCTTATATATTAGAAACCCCCAAAAAGTCACCCCATTTTAAAAACTTCACCCCTCAAAGTATTCAAAACAGCATTTATAAAATGTCTTAACCCTTTACACATTTCACAGGAATTAAAGCAAAGTAGAGGTGAAATTTACAAATTTCATATTTTTTTGCAGAAATAAATTTTTAATACAATTTTTTTTATAACACAGAAGATTTTACCAGAGAAATGCAACCCAATATTTGTTGCCCAGATTCTGCAGTTTTAGGAAATATCCCACATGTGGCCCTAGCGTGTTACTGGACTGAAGCACCGGCCTCAGAAGCAAAGGAGTACCTAGTGGATTTTGGGGCCTTAGTTTTGTTAGAATATATTTTAGGCACCAGGTTTGAAGGGCTCTTGCGGTGCCAAAACAGTGAAAATCCCCCAAAAGTGACCCCCATCTGGGAAACTACACACCTCAAGGAAATTAGAAAAAGCACCACAAAATTTGTAAAGCAATTTCTCCCGAGTAAAACAATACCCCACATGTGGTAATAAACGGCTGTTTGGAGACACGGCGTGGCTTAGAAGGGAAAGAGCGCTATTTGGCTTTTGGAGCTCAAATCTAGCAGGAATGGTTTGCAGAGGCCATGTCAAATTTACAAAGCCCCTGACAGGACAAAACAGTGGAAACCCCCCACAAGTGACCCCATTTTGGAAACTAAACCCATTGAGGAAATTATCTAGGAGTATAGTGAGTGTTTTGACCCCACAGGTTTTTTGCATAAATTATTGGAAGTAGGCCGTGAAAATGACAATCTAAATTTTTTCAAAGAAAATGTAGGTTTAGCTAATTTTTTCTCATTTCCACAAGGACTGAAGGAGAAAAAGCACCACAAAATTTGTAAAACAATTTCTCCCGAGTAAAACACTACCCCACATGTGGTAATAAACGGCTGTTTGGACACATGGCAGGGCTGAGAAGGGAAAGAGCGCTATTTGGCTTTTGGAGCTCAAATTTAGCAGGAATGGTTTGCGGAGGCCATGTCACATTTGCAAAGCCCCTGAGGGGACAAAACAATGAAAACGCCTAAAAAGTGACTCCATTTAGGAAACTACACCTCTTGAGGAATTCATCTAGGGGTGTAGTGAGCGTTTTGACCCCACAGATGTTTCATAGAATTTATTAGAATTGGGCAGTGAAAATAAAAACAATCCTTTTTCTTCAATAAGATGTAGCTTTAGCGCAAATTTTTTTTTATTTTCTCAACAAATAAAGGAAAAAAAGAACTCCAACATTTGTAAAGCAATTTCTCCCGAGTACGGCAATACCCCATATATGGTCATAAACTGCTGTTTGGGCAAACGGCAGGGCTCAGAAGGGAAGAACCGCCATTTGGAGTGCAGATGTTGCTGGATTGGTTTCTGGGCGCCTCTGGGCCCAAAACAGTGGAAACCCCCAGAAGTGACCCAATTTTGGAAACTACACCCCTCAATGCATTTACCTAGGGGTGTAGTAAGCATTTTAACCCTGCAAGTGATTGGCAGAAATTGGTTTGCACTCGATGTTGCAGAGTGAAAATGGGATTTTTTTCCGTAGATATGCCAATATGTGGTGCCCAGCTTGTGCCACCATAACAAGACAGCTCTCTAATTATTATGCTGGGTTTCCCGGTTTTAGAAACACCCTACATGGGGCACTAATCTTTTGCCTGGACATTCGACCAGGCTCAGGAGTGAAAGCGTACCATGTAAAATTGAGGCCTAATTTGGCGATTTACAAAGTATTGGTTCACAATTGCAGAGACTCAGATGTGAAATAATAAAAAGAAACCCCTGAGAAGTGACCCCATTTGGAAACTACACCCCTCAAGGCATTTATTAAGGGGTGTAGTGAGCATTTTCACCCCACAGGTCTTTTCCATAAATGATTGCACTGCGGATAGTGCAAATGAAAAATTTATATTTTTCCCCAGATATGCCATTCAGTGGCAAATATGTCATGCCCAGCTTATAACACTGGAGACACACACCCCAAAAATTGTTAAAAGGGTTCTCCCGGGTATGACGATGCCATATATGTGGAAGGAAACTGCTGCTTGGGCACGCTGTAGGGTTCAGAGCGGAGGGAGCACCATTTGCCTTTTGGAGAGCGGATTTTGCTTGGTAGTAGTTTTGTTTGAGTATTGCTGATGTTTCCATTTATAATGTGGGGGTACATGTAAGCCGGGCGGAGTATATAAGGGGCATAGTCAGGTGGTATAATAATGGGGTAAAAAAACAATAAAATGATCCATAGATGTGTGTTACGCTGTGAAGCAATCCTTTCTGCACAGGCCGATGTCGTACTGATAAATGTCCATCCTTATCCCCCTTTTGGTCCACACTCCGCAACTTTGCAGTTTGGGGAATTTGGCTGTGAAGTGTTGTCCTGGTATAATACGGGCACTGTCGCTTCCAGCGGATATGTTTGGGCTCTCCCCTTCCTGGTTCCCTAATTTTAGGTCCTTGATAAATCGCCTCTTGAAACAGAAGAAATGTTCCCCTCGGACCTGCACAACTGCATATTTTTTTATTTCCTGACGTATTGGAGCCATAACTAATTTTATTTTTCATAGACGTAGTGGTATGAGGGCTGGTTTGTTGTGGGACGAGCTGTAGTTGTTATTGGTACCATTTTGGGGTACATGCGACTTTATGATCACCTTTTATCCTATTTTTTGGAAGGCCAGGTAAACAAAAAACGCAATTCTGGCACAGCTTTTTTAGTTTTTTTTATACAGCGTTCACCATGCGTTACAAATTACATGTTAACTTTATTCTGCGGGTCAGTACGATTCCGGCGATACCTCATTTATAGCACTTTTTTATGTTTTACAACTTTTTGCACAATAAAACTACTTTTGTAAAAAGAACGTCTTTTTTCTGTCGCCAAGTTGTGAGAACCATAACTTTTAAATTTTTTGGTCGACGGAGCTGTATGGGGCTTGTTTTTTGCGGGACGAGCTATAGTTTTTATAGGTACCATTTTTGGATACGTGCGACTTTTTGATCACTTTTTATTCTAATATTTGTAGGGCAAAGTGACCAAAAAACAGAAACTCTGGTATAGTTTTTTATGGTTTTTTTTTCTACGCTGTTCACCGCGTGCAATAAATAATATGATATTTTGATACCTCAGATCGTTACGGTCGCGGCGATACCAAATACGTATGGTTTATTATTATTTTTCAACATTTAAGGACTTGATGAGAGTAAAAGGGGGATTGTGTTTTATTTTATTACTTTAAACTTTTATTGTTTTCAAACTTTTATTTTTTGCACTTTTTTGTTTACACTTTTTAATACTTTTTTTACACTTTTTCTCAAGTCCCACTAGGGGACTTGAAGGTCCAACAGTCAGTTTTTTTTTTTTTCTAATACATTGCACTACCTAGGTAGTGCAATGTATTAGATCTGTCAGTCATTCACTGACAGCAAGCCGATTAGGCAGAGCAGGAGACCATTGTGTCTCCTGTTGCCATAGCAGCAGTCGCCAGTCCCGATTGCCTATCAGGGCTGGCGATCTGCTAGTAACCGCTACGATGCAGCAATCGCTTTCGATTGCTGCATCAAAGGGGTTAATGGCAGGGATTGGAGCTAGCTCCGGTTCCTGCCGTTACAGGTGGATGTCAGCTGTAACATACAGCTGACTTCCACCGCTGATGACGCCGGATCAGCTCCTGACCCGGCGCGATCTTGCCGGCGGCTACGGAAGCCGATCAGGCTCCGCCGCCGGGCGGATCTTGACCTGCTTCGGTGCTAGGCAGACCGGGAGGCCAGTATTAGGCCTCCGGTTGCCATTGCAGCCACCGGAACCCCGGCAATTTCATTGCTGGGGTTCCGATGAGCTGCAAACACCTTAAGTGCAGCGATCGCGTTTGAGCGCTGTACTTAAGGGGTTAATGGTGGGGATCGAAGCTAATTTCAGTCCCCGCCATTACGGCCGGATGTCAGCTGTCAGATACAGCTGAGATCCGGTGATTATGGCACCGACTCAGCTTCTGAGCTGGTGCCAAACATTTGTCGTAAGTATACGACGTTTTGCGGGAAGCACTGGCTTTCCATGACGTATACTTACGACAAATGTCGGGAAGGGGTTAAAATGGTCATTTTTGTCCTCATATACTTTTTTTATATATATATGTGCGCTACTAGCGCCTTATACTTGGATATTCAGTCTTGAGTATATGTTATTATCTAATAAGCTGTGAATTAAAATTGGGTGAGATTCTTGTAATTTTTTATTAAGCTGCCATTTTAAGTTTTTTTCCGTATGTTCAATGTTCCCTATACGCTGTTTAAAGTGCTTTGAAATGTATGTACAATCTTCAAAGCAAGGTTCTCTTTATTGACTATGTAGTCTGTACAAAGATGGCTGCCGTTTGCTATGAAGTCTGTACAAAGATGGCCGCTGCCTGCTTCAGAGTGGCATTGCGCATGCGCGAAATAGCGCTCAAGCGAGATACTGACTTGTCATAGACAGTCGCCATTCACCTTCTAGGCGCCGTAAATACAACCCGAACACATGGCTCCAAGGTAAACACAAGGCATATGTTTTTAATTTTGTTATATCGCTTGCACCTGCATTGTTATTAAAATTGTACACTAATTAGCAGTTTCTCTGCCTTAACACTGGATGGCCCTAATTGATTTGAGGACCATTATGTATTTGTTGGCACATGTTTGTATTTTATACTCTTTATTGATGAAATATGATTGTATTTCTGTATTTATTTTCATTTTATGTTAATCACTTGCTTAATGAGACCAATTGTGTGGTCTCCATATATAGCACATGTTTTTACACTACTTGTATGCTTGAGAAAGGCTCCATGTAAAGAGCCGAAACGTCGCACAGGGGCTAATAAAAAGCAATTTTTCACTACTATTCGGAGTGCTGTCTCTTATTGGACGACTATTGTGGAATTGGGAGCTGTGATCGGGCTCCTGGGACGTGCACCCACCTGTACTTCTGACTGGTGCTGCTGGATGGTGGACTTGATAGATAGATAGATAGATAGATAGATAGATAGATAGATAGATAGATAGATAGATAGATAGATAGATAGATAGATAGATAGATAGATAGATAGATAGATAGATAGATAGGTATATACTGAGTCAGGCAGCACTGGCAGCGTGTGGGTGCAAGCTCTAAGGAACAGACCAAGTTCCAAGTACATACAAATCGAAAAAATGAGTATATGGGAGGGGGGAAACTTTTCAAGCTGGGTGTTGACCATGGCGGCCATTTTGAAGTCGCCCATTTTGTATCCAACTTTAGTTTTTTCAATGGGAAGAGGGTCATGTGACACATCAAACTTATCGAGAATTTCACAAGAAAAACAATGGTGTGCTTAGTTTTAACGTTACTTCATTCTTTCATGAGTTATTTATGTAATTATGGGTGTCAGGTCCGAGCATTCCTAGATGAACAGTTTCCTGAAAAGTGCATTGGTCGTCGTGGGCCAGTTGAATGGCCACCTAGGTCTCCCGATCTGACCCCCTTAGACTTTTATCTTTGGGGTCATCTGAAGGCAATTGTCTATGCTGTGAAGATACGAGATGTGCAGCAACTGAAACTACGGATACTGGAAGCCTGTGCTAGCATTTCTTCTGCGGTGTTGCTATCAGTGTGTGAAGAGTGGGAGAAGAGGGTTGCATTGACAATCCAACACAATGGGCAGAACTTTGAACACATTTTATAAGTGGTCAGAAACTTGTAAATAACTCATGAAAGAATAAAGTAACGTTAAAACCAAGCACACCATTGTTTTTCTTGTGAAATTCTCAATAAGTTTGATGTGTCACATGACCCTCTTCCCATTGAAAAAACTAAAGTTGGATACAAAATGTCCGACTTCAAAATGGCCGCCATGGTCAAAACCCAGCTTGAAAAGTTTCCCCTCTCCCATATACTAATGTGCCACAAACAGGAAGTTAATATCACCAACCATTCCCATTTTATTTAGGTGTATCCATATAAATGGCCCACCCTGTATTATCTCTATTATCTCTCTATCAGCCTATCTATCTATATTTCTATTATCTATCTATCTATCTATCTATCTATCTATCTATCTATCTATCTATCTATCTACAAATCGAAAAAATGCGTACTTTATTGCCCGTGCGACGTTTCAGCTCCGTCCACTGGAGCCTTTCTCAAGCAAATGACTAGTGTGAGTTCACACAATATAACAGTCTCAATCATAAGTGCTGTTAACAGTAATCAGTGAAAATGCAGACGTTTGTACATAGTAGACAATATACAGTTCAATGCATGTATGTGGTTATTGATACAGAGACTAGGTACATACACGGAAGGTTGTATTTATACATACAGACAAGTAAAATCTAAAAATATCACAACAAGGTGATTAGTACAAAGGTGCAGTGAATTATAATCTTCTCTCACCTTTTAGAATATCGTGGGTGTTAGCTGAAAGCGGCGTCCGGCCAGCGCATGTCTGGAAGTGAGTCCAACTGAGGGTAACAGGACACAAACGGCGCATGCGCCGTAAGGAAATGAAGTCACAGAAGCCATTTTGGACTATGGAAAACATGCCTAAGATGCTCGTAAGCTCAGGCGTGAAGTTGTAGCGCTCGGTCATCCTGATACTAATATCTAAGTCGATTTAAGGTTATAATATAATATGGAATATTAAATAGGAGACGACATGCAAGGATGTATCCATATTTCTGTACACTAATGGTACGAGTAAATCACTATACTCGTAGTAGTCAGGTAGCCAGGTAACCTCATACACTTAATAGGACTTGGGAGAGGAGAAAGAATGCAATGGCCACCGAAGATGGTCACGATCCAGGCCCCAAAATACGGAGTAGCGGCGACCAGAGAGTGCGTTAACTTGCTCTTCGGCTAGTGGGAGATCCATATAGCTCCCTATGGGAAGTGTGGTGGGGACTACACAAGTGTGTATAACGAGGAGACAAGGGTGGCATATTAAATTTTCAAAGTTGTGACATGTAATAGACATCAAATGCAGGTTCCTATCGGGAGACCAATTATAGGAGTGGTATACATAAGTCAAATATATCAAATTGCCCTAGAAGTAGACATAAAGAAATAAGAAATAACATGTAAAACACTGATAGGGTATCAAAGAGGTGATGGATACGAAGTGTGGATCATCTGCAAAAATAAAGAGAATAGTGTTAGCATATCAAAAGGAAAAAGAAAAAAAGGAAAAAGTCATAAAAATCATAAAACTGAAGGCGATCTCAAGTCCCATGGGGACCCCAGGGGAAGTAGAGAGCCTAGACCAATCCACCTAAGGTGAAATCTACATTTAAACTATTTGGTTTAAGGGAATTGAGTCTGTTTATCCATTGGAGCTCACGAATTTTAAGCAGTTTGGTCAAGTACCCAGAACCTAAGTTGATTCTCATTGTGTTCCATGTCCGAAAAGTGTTTGGACACGGGTAAATCTAGCTTCTTTTTCCTGATAGTGTACCTTTGTTGGTTGAGTCTGGTCTTAAGGTCAAGTGTAGTTTCACCGACATAGAGCAGATTACAGAGTCGCTGTCACAGGGGAGAAAAGTTTTAAATTAGTGAGGTCTGGAGGCTGAGCGCAGTAAGTGGCGCTCTGCATCTCTAGTTTTTATCAACGACTCAGCCTCCTGCCCTCAGCTCATTACTTACCAGCCGCTCTCTTTTCTTCAGGGGAGAGCGTTCGACCGCTCCTCCAGCAGACCTCCAGCTTCTCTATGCTCCTCTCTGGCGGCATGTGCAGCGTCAGAGAGGGGGAGTGTACTAATAGACGTGCGCCTGTCGTGCCGCACATCTGCTAGGTAAAGTAAGCTCCCCTGCCCTCCCCACGCGTATCCCATAGCCCTGCCCGTATACACAAGATGCCGCCCCCTGTTTTTATCTCAGTGGTGCTGCCTGAGGCGGCAGGCTCACCTCGCCTCATGGCAGGTGCGGCCCTGCGGCTACATTACAAAAAAGGGGTTATCGTCTTGAGACAACCCCTTCAATTTGCTGTAATCCATTGTTGTATAATGTGTACATTTTTACAGAGGATCCTCTATAACTTCATCGTTTCTGTAAACACTATGAGCTTTCTTTGACTTAGGGCTCATTCAGACGAGCGCGTTCCTCGTCCGTATGCTGTTTATTGAAATAACTGACAGCGCACGGACCCATGCATTTCAATGGAGCTATTCAGACATGCATGAGTTTTACGCAGCAAGTGTCCGTGTGTGAAACTCACTGCATGTCCTATATTCATGCGTTTTTTGTGGACTTTTTGCCAATTGCAGTCTATGGATGCGTGAAAACCACGGACAGCACGCAGACAAAATTTGTGTGCTGCCCGTTTTTCACACATCAGTTGCTGAGAAATGCAGAAAAAAAAAAAATGGAAGAGCTTGCATGGACGTGATAAATGGATGCCTCACGCTTAGCACACTGATGCCATACGCTACGCATATTGGTGGCACACGGACATGAAAATCAAGAAATATGCTCCGGTTTTTGCGCACGCACATCAGACACCCTCGTGTGAATGTAGCCTTTTGATGTCTACTGATCTCTCTTTCTCCCTATGCTTGTAAGCTCCACCATCTATGGATCATGGTTGCGACATGCCTCTTATCATAAAATCCACCCTTTTAACCCCTAGGCGCACCAGGATGCAACTGTACGTCCTGGTGGGAAGTATCTTCGCGCACCAGGATGTACAGCTACTGCACAGTTCCCAGTGCACACTGTGAGTTACAGTCCCCGACAGCTAACTCTCCCCAGTCACTGGCAACGGACCTGGAAAAGCGGTCCAATGCCGGCCATCGATGTGATCGGTGAATCTGTACAGATTGACCGATCACATTGTTTTTACGGTAAAAGTTATAAAGAACACTCCCGGGACTTATTTTTAAGTCCGGGAACGGTTCCTATGTTACTCCCTCCCTGCCCCATGTCCCATGTGACCAGCAATGGACAACTGCTATTGGTCCATTGCCGGCGATTGCTGTGATTGGTGGGTCTGTTCAGACCCACCAATCACAGTGTGTTTGCCCGGGGGTGGGTAAAACATACCCCCACTGAAAGCTTACACTCCCCAGTCACCGGCATTGGACCCATAAAAGTGGTCCAATGTCAGCGATCGATGTGATCAGTGGATCTGTACAGATCCACAAATCACATTGTTTCTACCCTAAAAGTTTAAAACCATTCCCGGGACTTGTAGTGAAGTCCGGGAACGGTTACTATGGTCCCCCCTTCCCCATGTCCCTTGTGACCAGTAATGCACCAATAGCAGCGGTCCATTGCCAGTGATTGCTGTGATTGGTGGGTCTGTTCAGAAACACCAATCACAGTGCGTTTTCTTCCAGTGTTTGTGAAAAAATACCGGATACAGGCTCTGATCTCTTAGTTGGTGAATAGTAGTTGGAGAGATCAGAGCCTCCATCATGTTGTCTGCGTCTCATTGTTAAAAAAAGAATTACCCCTAATTTTCACTTCCCCTATTCCGTGTGTGACCCCACCAACTCCCAGTGTATAAGGTAGATTCCTTTTTTTTCCGTCATAATTCACGAAATAATAATTAGGTTTAATAGTTAGGTAGTTGTCTAGCTCGTCTACGTCAATTCGTTGAGCCAGTTAGTCAGCATATATTCGTCAGCGTCAATCCATTGTCAGTGTCAATCCGTCACTGTCAGTCGCCTCACTTGTCAGTTAGGGCCTGTTCACATCAGCGTTCGCTTTCCATTCCGGGGTTCCGTCTGAGGTTTCCGTCGGGTGAACCCCGCAACGGAAAGTGAGAGTGAAACCACAGCTTCCGTTTCAGTCACCATTGATATCAATGGTGACGGAAACATCGCTAATGGTTTCCGTTCATCACCATTCCGGCATGTTTGGAATCAATAGCGGAGTCGACTGCGCTATTGATTCCTTCGGAAAACTGGAAACCTGCCGGAATGGTGACGAACAGAAACCATTAGCGATGTTTCCGTCACCATTGATATCAATGGTGACTGAAACGGAAGCTGTGGTTTCACTTTCACTTTCCGTTGCGGGGTTCGCCCAACGGAACCCCGGACCGGAAAGCGAACGGTGATGTGAACAGGCCCTTAGTGTCAATGCGTCACTTTTTAGTTAATGTCAATCCGTCACTGTCAATCGCGTCACTTGTCAGTTAGTGTCAATCCGTCACTGTCAGTCGTGTCACTTGTCAGTAAGGAAACGGAAAGTGAAAGTGAAACCACAGCTTCCGTTTCAGTCATCATTCATCTCAATGTTGACGGAAACATCGCTAATGGTTTCCGTTCGTCACCATTCCGGTAGGTTTCCGGTTTTTCAACTCCGCTATTGATTCTCTATACTCAGCGAGCGGCGAGGAACCAGAGTTCTTTCTCTCATCCAGTGACAGTGAGGAACCTTCTCGTAGTCGCAGGAGGGTTAGTGCCCAGGTTCTGCCTGACCCTGAAACTGCCGTTCTGCCTGACCCTGGTACTGCCAGCAGTGATTGGTCACCCCCAACCAATTACACCCCGCAAATCCCATAATTTACTGCTGTGGCAGGAATTTGTGTGCAGACAGAAGGGCTGCCTGTAATCTGCTTTTTAAAATAATTTTTTACCAACAAATACAGCTCATGGTGGACCAAGCCAAGATTTATACCCACCAATTTATTGCTGAACACCCCAACTCCTTTTATGCCCAGCCCAATCGTTGGCAACCAACGAATTGTGCAGAAATGCAAAAATATTGGGGGTTAGTACTCAACATGGATCTCACTAAAAAGCCCAAACTGAGATCCTACTGGTCCACAGACATTTTTTACCATTGTCCGTTGTACCGAAAAACTATGACCAGACCTTGCTTTGGGGCTCTCCATAAATGTTTGCACTTTAATGACAACTCCCAATGCCCCCCCAGGATGACCCTAATTCAGACAGACTTTTCAAAACTAGGCCCCTTGTAAATATTTTCTCCCAAAAGTTTTCAGACATCTACACCCCAGACAAAGAAATTTAAATTGACGAATCCCTGGTGCACTTCAAGGGTACAGGATCAAGGTCTACCAGCTGTGTGAGTCTGGGACCGGATACACACACACTTTCTGGATCTATGAGGGGAAGGACAGGACAATACAGCCCCAAGACTGTCCACCCTGCATAACAACCAGTGGGAAGATAGTGTGGGACCTCCTGCACCCACTGCTTGATCAAGGGTTCAACTTGTACTTTTTACAACTGGTACACAAGTGTACCCCTGTTCAAATGTCTAAAAGACAGAGGCACCTTCCCAAGACCCTCAACGGCCAATCCCTGCAAATTGGCAAAAGCAGGGCATTGCTGCAGGATGGGGTCCTGTGTCTGAAATACAGGGATAGAAAAGATGTATGAATGTTGATATCTATGCATGATGCTAGTTGCACCCCTGTGCCCACACGTGGATTCACATCGTCCACAATGAAGCCTGTGTGCATTCAGGTATATAATAAATTCATGGGGGAGGTTGACCTGAATGATCAGGTTTTAAAACCCTACAGTGCCATGTGAAAAAGTAAAATATCGTACAAGAAATGTACCTTGTACAGATGGAACTGTACAACTCGTTTTTAATTTTCCATGGCCAACAGGGTACCTACTTGGAGTACCAAGAAAAAAATTATAAAATGTAATCTGCTTGGAGACGAGGTGGGGGAAACTTCTTATGCTTCAAGTGGTTCTTGCCGTATCATTCCTGGGCAACACTTTCCAAGTGAAGTGCCTGCCACACCAAAAAAACGTAAGAAAACAAAAAATGTTGCCATGTCTGTGCAAAAAGGGGTATCCATAGGGATACCATATATTAGTGCGATACCTGTCCATTAAAACCCGGACTCTGTATGAAGGACTGCTTACGCATCAGCCACACCTCCCTGGATTGAAATTGGACACTAAAAAAAGTATAAGAAAAATAAAAACCCTCATCATAACCCTAGATGAATACCTAATACTCTAACAAATGTGTATGATCTGCACCATTTTTATAGGCCCATGCTTATGGCCAAAAATCATCCAAGTAAAAATAAGGCCTCAAAATCCTTGTGCTACTTCTTCACTTCCAGGGACTGCTGTGTCCAGACAACATATTTAGACCACTTTGGGGGTATTTCTGAACTCAGAAGAAATAGCTCAATAAATGTTGAGGTGCCTTCCTTCACTTGCATGCTCTGTTTCTTAAAAATCTATCCTAAAAATGAAGCATTTGTGAAAAATGTAACATTCTGTTTTTCATGCCAGATATCCACAAAATTCAGCAAAAAAAAAACGACGGGCTCATAAAATGGATCACACCCCTAAATAAATTCTTTGAGGGGTGCAGGTTCCAAAATGGGGTCACTTCTTGGGGGTTTCCACTGTACTGGTACCTCGGCAGCTCTGCAAACGCGACATGGCACCGAAAACCATTCCAGCAAAATCTGTGCTCCAACTGGAGCTCCTCCTCTCCTGAGCCCTGCTGTGGGTCCAAACAGCAGTTTATTTACCACATATGCGGTATTGTCGTAATTGGGAGAAGTTGCGTTACAAATATTGGGGTGCTTTTTCTCCTTTATTCCTTGTAAAAAATTCTATGTTTTTTCAGAAAAAAAGTAGCTTTTCATCTTCATAGACTAATTCCAATAAATTCTGCCAAAACCTGAGGTTGTCAAAATGCTAACTATTACACCTAGACAAATTCCTTGAGGGGTGTAGTTTCGAAAATGGGCTCAATTTTGGGGATTTCCTCTGTTTTGGTCCCTCGAGGGTGTTGCGAACACGACATAGCACCAAAAACCATTCCAGCAAAATCTGCGCTCCAAAATCCAAATGGTGCTCCTTCCCTTCTGAGCCCTGTCGTGGGTCCAAACAGCAGTTTATTACCACATATGGGATATTGCCATAATCGGGAGAAATTGCTTTACAAATGTTGGGGTGCTTTTTCTCCTTTATTCCTTGTAACAATTAAAAAATTCTATGTTTTTTCAGAAAAAAAGTAGATTTTCATCTTCACAGACTAATTCCAATAATTTCTGCAAAAAACCTGTGGGCTCAAAATTCTAACTATACCCCTAGAAAATTTCCTTGAGGGGTGTAGTTTTCAACTTTTAGGAAAAATTACTAGCTTTAAAGGGGGTATTCCCATCTTAGACATTTATGGCGTATTCACAGGATCTCTCTCGCCTATCTCCAGGATAATCCACTATACAATTCATCCAAACGGCTATATCAGAGTCAAGAGGCTTTGATACTACTCTTTCCTTACTTTAAAAAAACTACTTGTATTGAAATATCTACTCAAACAGTGCACAGAGAGGAATTTGTTTTTTACTAGTTATGCAGGCAAGGTATGTATGATGTGTTGGGCTTCGCTCACACCTGAGTTGAAGTCTCCGTTGGGGGCCACCGTCGCAGAACCGGCCAAGATTACTGGAGACAATAGCACAACATTGTCTCCAGTAAAATCACGGACACCCCAAAGGAAAGCCGATAGAACCCATTAAAGTCAATGGATTCCGCCGGCCGCTGGTGTTGTCCGTTGTGCAACGGAACCGTTGCTACCATTATCCTCTTGCTCTGCTCCTCCGACAGAGCAGAACAACGGAATGTAACAACGCAGATGTGAATGTAGCCCTAGCTGGACATTTACTTAGTCAAATGACAGATATTCACAACATCAATATTTTATTTTATTTTTTTAATTCTATTTATTCAGTTTTTAAAATATACAATCATATACATACCAAAATGGAATATACATTATCAATGCATCAGGACAACAAACAAAAAAAAAAACTCCCCTACTTATACCTCTATTTGGAAACTACACAGACTACATATTGATACCATACACCCTAAAAAAAAATAAAGGTTTACTAGTCCAGTGTGCCCATGTTATAGCTAGCTGAGCATTATGAGGGGATCTAGAATTACATTCCAACCATAATTCATATTAATAAAAGA
The DNA here is from genome assembly GCF_050947455.1 of Rhinoderma darwinii. NCBI lineage: Eukaryota > Metazoa > Chordata > Amphibia > Anura > Rhinodermatidae > Rhinoderma > Rhinoderma darwinii. The sequence goes on from NC_134689.1 coordinate 158,400,975, forward strand.
TATTCACTGTATTTATCACCTCTTTGGAGCTTATACCACTACTTCCTTTCCAATTCTTAGCCATTAATAATCGTGTAGCAGCTAATATTTTTGACACCACCAATCTTGCTTTTAATGGAGTTTGAACAAAGCCCATATCCAACAAAAGTAAGCTCTGGTTTTGGCAGGATCATTTCCACACATCATTATGATGCCAATCATGTCAGTGCATAAAACAAGCCTATACAATTTACATGTAACTTAGAGGACCTGTCACCTCTCCTGACATGTCTGTTTTAGTAAATACTTGTAATCCCCATAAAATAACAATTCTGGAGCATCTTTTCTTAGAAACTCTTCATTGTGCTGTTCCTCTGTTATTTCTCCTAGAAATGTATGAATAAATTAACAACTGGGTGTTACAATTCCCCTTGTCAAAGGGGCGTGTCCTTACACAGTCTGAGTCTGTGAGCACTGACTCCACAGTGTTAGGCTGGGTTCACACAACCTATTTTAAGGCGTAATGGAGGCGCTTTACGCCTTGAATTACGCCTGAAAACCCGGCTCCAATACGTCGGCAAACATCTGCCCATTCATTTCAATGGGTTTGCCGATGTACTGTGCCGACGACCTGTAATTTTACGCGTCGCTGTCAAAAGACGGCGCGTAAAAAATAACAGCTTCGTCAAAGAAGTGCAGGACACTTCTTGGGACGTAATTGGAGCCGTTTTTAATTGAATCCAATGAAGAACCGCTCCAAATTACGTCCGTAATGGACGCCTCACAAAACGCGAGTACGAGCAATTACTTCTGAAATTCACGAGCTGTTTTCTCCTGAAAACAGCTCCGTAATTTCAGACGTAAATGCAGTTATCGTGTGCACATACCCTTAGATTGCGTAGGGACACACCCCGTGTTGTCAATTTATTCATACATTTTAAGGATGAACATCAGTACAACGCAGCACTATAAAAAAAATATACTCGAGAATCAGAGAGTTAAAAATTCAAAAACCTGCAGAGGTGCAGTTGTTATTGTGTTTATTAACTTCATTGGAAGGTTGTTTTAACTCTTTCCTTTCTAAAGAACACAGCTTAGAAGGAACATTGCTGGTAACTACATGTCCGATGATGCTTTGCCTAGACGTTACAGAGATAGGTATGGCCAGGGCACCATTCCTTGTTAGGGTATGTTCACACGCACTGTTTTCAGACGTAATTTGGGCGTTTTACGCCTCTAATTACGCCTGAAAAAACGCCCCTAATACGCCTACAAACATCTGCCCATTTACGGTGTTCTGTTCCCACGAGTTGTAATTTTACGCGTGGTTGTCAAAATACGGCGCGTGAAAAGGCGCCCGCGAAAAAGAAGTGCATGTCACTTCTTGGGACGTTTTTGGAGGCGTTTTTCATTGACTCCATTGAAAAACAGCTCCAATAACGGCCGTAAAGTATGCAGCGAAAAACATTAATTGCTACAAAAACGTCTGAAAATCAGGAGCTGTTTTCACCTGAAAACAGCTCCGTATTTTCAGACATTTTTAGTCACTGCGTGTGAACATACCCTAAGGCTGGGTTCACACGACCTATTTTCAGACGTAAACGAGGCGTATTATGCCTCGTTTTACGTCTGAAAATAGGGCTACAATACGTCGGCAAACATCTGCCCATTCATTTGAATGGGTTTGCCGACGTACTGTGCAGACGACCTGTCAAACGACGATGCGTAAAAATACAGCCTCGTCAAAAGAAGTGCAGGACACTTCGTTCAGACGTAATTTGAGCCGTTCTTCATTGAACTCAATGAAGAGCAGCTCAAAATTTACGGCTGTCAGAGAAGCCTCGCAAAATGCAAGGAGGAGCATTTACGACTGAAACGAGGCAGTTGTTTTCTCCTGAAAACAGTCTGTCATTTCAGCCGTAAAAGCAAGCTAGCGTGTGCACATACCCTTACACCTATTGCCGCTACTCCTGTCATGATCTGTTAATGAATTGGAACAAATCACCTTTGGTTCAACAGCAACCAGCGACACATGGAGGTGATTTATACAAAGTAATTACTATTCTTATTGAAAGTATAACAGATGTGTTTTTATTCCAGATGCTTTATTAGAAATTATCCATACTGAATAATAATTATGTAATGTTTTCTGCAGTCAATTTTTTTTGTAAATTCATGAATCCATTCGGCCAGGCTATTGCATTGATCTAATTGAGGAGAAAGAGGGGTGTTAATAAAAACTTTACATGTTTATAATGTGACTTTGCTCGGGGAGTCTGACATCTATGCATTTTGTTCATGGATATTGTATACAATTGAGTACTTGTGTCATTTTGGCTCCCTACTTGCTTAATAATATTTAAGCATTACATTTATAGAGTGTTTTATTTTCTATAGCGTGTTTTATTTTCTATAAATATTTTTTGTAATTATGATTTAGAACTACAGTATAATATAACAGCTCTGCAGAATGTCTGCATATTTTGCCTCTATTCTTTATAAGTTTTGCTGTGCCAGTAAAATACCGTACTGTATTAGTCAGTGATATAAGCAGAAAACGTGTTTTGAAAATTACTAATATACTCACAATCCAAACATATGTATGTCACGGACTTTAACCCCTTCCCGACATTTGCCGTATGCATACGTCATGGAAAGCTAGCCCTTCCCACCTTTTTGCCGTATCCATACGACAAAATGAGAAGGGGTTACAGTGTAAAAATTAGTAGTTACAAAGTAAAGATGGCTCCTGTTCATAACCAGAGGCGTAGCTAGGTTCTCCAGCACCCGAGGCAAAGATTCCGTTTGGCGCCACTCCAACCTCTTTCCCGACATCTCCTTCCCCCTCGCTGTGTTTGTTTTCTCTACCAATCAATGACGTGTCATTTCTTTTCCACATTTCCTTTTATGTAACTCGAGCATAAAAACATTTGTACATTTTACAAGCAATATAGTTCTATACACAGCACCAGAATAGTGCTCAGTACATAAATACAGCCCCAGAACCAAGCTCAGTACACAAATGCAGCCCCAGAACCAAGCTCAATACATATATAAATTACCAGCACAAATACAGCTCAATTTAGTGCAAATACTTCTGTACAGGTTTATACGGCGTAAAACTACAGCTCCCAGCATGGTCCGAACAATGATAAGGATATGCTGGGAGTTGCTGTTTCACAAAAATAAATCCTATCATAATCATACCACCATCATCTCGCTGCAGATCATACAGTGACTACATTACTGATTAGAGGCAGAATAACCATTTACATTAAGTGACTCACCAGTGATGTCTCAGATTTTAGTTCTTTTTCTCCGTCCGGTCCAGACCTCTATGATGACTTCTCCCGGTCACAGCCCATTTCTGCAGTTTTCCGCTCAGATGTCTTCAGCTTCTCACTTTTCCAACATTTCTACACCTATAAATAAAGATAAAGTTATCATTATACCACACACTATGCCCCTAAATATAATAGCGCCATACACTGCACCTCTAATTATAATAGCACCATACACCGTGTCCCACACACACACACATACACACAAACACACTGTGCCCCCTGTAGATAGTGCCTGCCATAGAAACCCCTGTAGATAGTGCCCCCCATAGATAGTGTCCCCATATAGCCCACCCCTGTATATAGTGTCCCACAAATAGCTCCCCCTATAGTGCTCTACAGATAGCTCACCCCTGTATATAGCCCCCTGTAGATATAGCCCACCCCTGTATATAGTGCTCCACGTATAGCCCAACCCTGTATATAGCCCCCTGTAGATATAGCCCTCCCCTGTATATAGTGCTCAACAGATAGCCCACCCCTGTATATAGCCCCCCTGTATATAGTGTCCCACAAATAGCTCCCCCTATAGTGCTCTACAGATAGCCCACCCCTGTATATAGCCCCCTGTAGATATAGCCCACTCCTGTATATAGTGTTCCACGTATAGCCCAAACCCTGTATATAGCCCCCCTGTAGATATAGTCCACCCCTGTATATAGTGCTCCAGAGATAGCCCACCCCTCTATATAGCCCGCCTGTATATATAGCCCACTCCTGTATATGGTGCTCCATAGATAGCCCAACCCTGTATATAGCACCCCCTGTAGATATAGCCCAGCCTTGTACATAGTGTTCCACGTATAGCCCAACCCTGTATATAGCCCCCCTTTAGATATAGCCCACCCCTGTATATATTGCTCAACAGATAGCCCACCCCTGTATATAGCCCCACTGTAGATATAGCCCACCCCTGTATATAGTGCTCCACAGATAGCCCACCCCTGTATATAGCCCCCCTGTAGATATAGCCCACCCCTGTATATAGTGCTCCATAGATCGCCCAACCTTGTATATAGACCCCCTGTAGACATAGCCCACCCCTGTATATGGTGCTCCATAGATAGCCCACCCCAGTATATATCCCCCGCTGTAGATAAAGCCCCCCCACGTGTAGATAAAGCCCCCCCCACGCCTCCGTAGATAAAGTCCCCCCGTAGATAAAGCCCCCCCTCATGTAGATAAAGCCCCCCCGTGTAGATGAAAAGTCCCCCCCCCCCGTAGATAAAGTCCCCCCCCCGTAGATAAAGTCCCCCTTGTAGATAAAGCCCCCCTTGTAGATAAAGCCCCCCTGTAGATACAGCCACACACTTTTTATTACAATAAAAAAAAAAACCTATTCTAATTGATGCCACCCCCCCTGATCACTACGATTGGTCAGTCTGAATCGACCAACCAATCGCAGCCATGGCGGGTGTTTGAAACAGGAACAGTGAGCAGAGCTGGTGTTATAGTCTGTGAGCTAATACTTACCGGTTCTGAGGCCTTCTGTGCTGCGATCCTGATGAGACGTCTGCATCTGACTGCTTTCATGCTGCTGAGTGATCAGTCATCATCATCATGTGTGCTGCTGCTGATTATTTATTTTTTTAGCAGCAGCACTTGTTTTGTTTCTAAACATCTTATCCCTGTACCCCTCTCCCCCTCCTCCCCCTCCTCCCCCTCCCCCTCTTACCCTTTTTACGTCCTGCGGCCGCTGAGTGCGGATCAGTGACCGCCATTACTATCCGCCAATTTTTGGCACAGGACTTTTTTTTTCTTTTTGCACCGTCTCCCTGTGTACTCCCTGTGGCCACTGAGTGCTGATCAGTGACCGCCATCACTGATCAGCATCCGTGGTAATTTTTTTTACGCAGGTTTTTTTTTCATCTTTTTCTACTCGCACCATTTCAGTGTGTGCATCCTGCGGCCACTGAGCACTGATCAGCGACCGTCATCACTGATCGGCATCTGTGCTCAATTATTGGCGCAGGTTTTTTATTTTTTGGCCTTTTTTTTACTGCACCTTTTTTTTTGTGTGTGCCCTGCGGCCACTGAGTGCTGAGTCTATAATCAGCCTCAGTGGTCATTTGTTTACGCAGGTTTTTTTGGGGTCTTTTTTTGTTTCGTAAAAAAAATATATAGCAGAAGTTATAGCTATATATTTTTTATGATATACACTAAAGACACAAAGGAGCATACTAGCCAATATTAAAAGAAAATAATTTTATTAAACATATAGAAACATGTATGAAGGATAAAAAGGTACAGAGCTGGACATGAAGACTCTGAATAATTTCACTAAAACACAATTAACAGGAATCTCTCTAAGTTGCAAAATGAAGGGCAGTGTACAATACACAGACTAAAGTGAATGGACCAGTATTAATCATGACGCAAGTCATATACAACAGCACTGTAAGACAGCAATAGCATGGGTAAATTTATAAAGATAAAGTATCATAAATAACAGGTGATGTATGACCTACAGTCACGCAAAGATCTGAAAAGAGTATACAGACTATCAATCATATAAAATGAAAGAGAGGGGGTACACAGACTGCAGCCTAAATAAGCCGGACGTCCACCCACTAATACAACAACTTACCCATAATGAACGATAAATGCAGAGAGTCGAGCTAGTGTGAGTAGAAAAACCCCAACGCGCGTTTCGCGATGTGCTTCCTCAAGGGGTGTGAAGTGTCTAAAGAGATAAGAGGTATAAGTAGCGCAAGCCCCAGGTGAATCGAGTGAAACTCAGTCCAAGGAGATTCCGGCGCACGTCATCTGCCGAGACCGGAAGTGAGGCATGCCCCACTTCCAGCCCCCAGCACTCGAGCGCACACCAAAGATCCCCGACGCGTACAGGGATCCCAGGCATGCGCAGTGCGCTGTAGGGGGCAAGGAAGGGGGCCGGCCACAAACCAGCGTCGCGCAGAGGACGCGCGCACCTAATTGGACGGTGAGCACGGGAGGAGAAGAAAGATATGTACTAGTGTCCTACTGCCTATAATGGGCTATGTCAGGATCTCTCCAGTATAAGCCGAAAATACAATAAGTTAAAAGAGAAAAGACAAATGTCCAATGAGCAATATTACAAGTATAGTGTCAGAAACTCAATGAAAAAAGACATATATATTAGCATCAGACCCAAAAATAGAAGTAAAAGTATATATAGGTGAAAGTGAGTTATAAGACCCACACATATTGAAAATATGAGGGGAAGTAATAATGTAACCAAAAACAGTGATTAAAATAAAAAATTAAAAAATAATAAAAGTGAATTACATACACCATAAGGTGACATTACAGACACATAGAATCAATACTGATAACATAAATTTACAGGTGTAGGATGGATAACAAAAAATCAGAAAAATATATATGTAAAATTACAAGTAACATACACTGTGTAAACAAAGGTGATATTTAGACAACGGACATATAGTTGAGGGGATTGTTATATCCCCCATGAAGGGTAGGGCTACGAGTAGCCAGGAATTCTTCTCCCTCCGTTTTCCAGATGCATACAGATCAAGAAGGACGAGTTCTCATCACAGGGAGCTGTCAGAACTATGGAATAGCAAGTACCTAAATGATTAAGAAAAAGCAGACACACACAATTAAAATCCTAATTAAAAACCAGTGGAAATGAGGGATTCTAAAGAAAAGAGGTGAAATTGAGTTGTTCGTTAAGACCAACGGGAGTCATGGATCCCAATTTCACAATCCACATGCACTCCTTTTGGGCTAGAACCTTCCTCAGATTGCCCCCTCTGATGCCACAATGTACATGTTCAATGCCACGAATCATCAAAGAGACAGGATTGCAATTGTGAAATTGTTTAAAGTGTCTAGGCAGCGTTTTCAGCTGTCCAAGATCACTTATTGTTTTCGCCCCAGAGATATCACGAACGTGTTCCCTTGTGCGAATCCTCAGCTGCCTAGAAGTCAGGCCAACGTAGATCTTGGGGCATGCACATAGTGCATAATACACTACATATGTAGAGCTACAGGAGATGTACTCCCTGATTTTAAATGTTCTTAATCCATCAGCTGTTGAGAAGTCTTTGGCTCTACTAATGTTAGGGCACGCCATGCATCCACCACATGGATAACATCCAATAGTGGGTTCCCGTGGGCCAAAGGGGTTAGTATGTTTAGGTACGTAATGACTCCTAGTAAGAAGATCCTTAAGGTTTTTGCTCCTTTTGGCCGTCATCGTGGGTTTTAGGGGAAGACATTTAGCTAGGCACGGTTCTGATCTCAGAATCGACCAGTGATGTTCAAGGATTGATCTTATTTTGTCCCATTGACTATTATAAGTAGTAATGAAACGTACACTATTGTCTACTGGTCGATATGTTTTAGTTCTTAAAAGGTCACATCGCGGTGTTCTCCTAGCCCTGCTATACCCAGATTTAATGAGACGTGTACTGTACCCTCTATCAGCGAATCTAGATTTTAATTCGTCTGATTGGCGCTCGAAGAGTCTATCTGTGGAGCAGATCCGCTTCATCCTGAGAAACTGCCCAACCGGGATGGCTTTAACTGTTGGACGAGTATGAAAAGATGATGCATGCAGGAGAGAGTTGACTGATGTGGATTTACGGTAAACATCCGTCTGAAGAAATCCATCACAGTCAGCGAAAATCTGAACATCCAAAAATTCTATTTGTTGTTTATGAGATTTATATGTCAATTTGATGTTATACGGGTTCAGATTAAGCTGCTGCATGAACCCAGTCAATTCACTCTCCGACCCTTGCCAGATGAACAATACATCATCAATGTATCGTAACCAACACTGCACATGTTCGGCGGCCTGGGCGCCACCCCCAAGGAAAACCTGCCTCTCCCAAAGACCGAGAAACAGGTTTGCATAGGATGGCGCGCAGGCCGCGCCCATGGCAGTGCCGGTGGTCTGCAGATAATAGTGATCCTTAAAAACGAAAAAATTGTGGGTCAAAATATATTGCAACAATTCTAAAATAAGATCACACATTTCTACATCCCGGTTGCTAGTCCCCAGGAAGAAGCGGACCGCCTCCATCCCATCACAATGCCGTATACAGGTATAAAGGGACTCAACGTCTGCCGTGACTAAAAGCATATCCGGTTCAATTTGGATACCATCTAATCTCCCCAGGACTTCCGTCGTGTCTCTAACGTATGAGGGTAGGTCAGTGACTAGTGGCTTAAGATAGAAGTCAATGAATTTGCAGATAGGGTCACAGAGGCCTCCCATACCCGACACGATCGGGCGTCCTGGGGGATCCACAAGGTTCTTGTGTACTTTGGGTAACAAGTAGAGCGTTGGTATCTTGGGATCATCTGTTAGGAGTCCCTCATAGATTTTTTTAGGAATAAGTCCCTTGTCCAGCGCTCTATCAAGAATTTTGACTAAATCCGATGAAAAAGAGGACACGGGGCTATGTGTTAATTTAACATATGTGTTCCTGTCACGCAATTGTTTAAAGGCCTCCCTTTCGTATTTGACCACAGGCCAGACCACGATGTTCCCCCCCTTGTCTGCTGGTTTAATGACAACATCGCTCAACAGTTGTAATTCACTCAATGCTTTCCTTTGGCGAGAGGTAAGGTTATCACCCTCCCTTCGGGTAGATAGAAGTTTGAATTCATCTATCACCAATTTGGTGAAAATCTCAACTTGGGGACACAGAGACAAAGGGGGGAACCTCGTGGATCTGGGGATGATAGACGTAGGGAAAGGACCTGTTACCTCGATAGTCTGTTCACGCAAGAGCTCCTCAAGAGCCTGTAGGGCTTCTCTCTCCATTTCGGAAGAAGCAACAAAATTGTCACCACTCCTACTGTGAAGTTTTTTCAAAATCAGTTTGCGGGAAAATAAGTGAAGGTCCTTCAACGCTGTAAAAAAATTGAAATGATTAGTGGGTGAAAAAGTCAACCCTTTACTGAGGACTTCACATTGGGCATCAGAGAGGGCATGTGAGGATAGGTTTATTACCTCTAATTTGTTGGCTGGATTCCTGTCCTGTTGATAGTTGCGTGTGTTCTTATGCTTGGCATTTCTATCATACTGCCGCCTTGGACCAAAGGATCCCTGATTAGTCCCAGTGATGATATTGGTGTTAGGGTCCCTCGCTTTATTACCCTCATCACCTGACATTCGGGATGAGACTGATGATGATCTTGAGTGGGAAAGAGATCTGGATCTGGATCGACCCTGTTTCATGCGCCACTTATATACTTTATTTGAAAGATAGTCTTGGGAATCACGTTGAAATTTCCCAGATTTAATGGCACAAATATCCTTTTCCCACTTTAGATAGTCCTTATCTAAATCATCTTGGATTTTAACAATAATCTCACTGGGGAAATCTCTTTTAAGGGTACTCTGTAACTCCTCTATCTCCTTCTCCAGGTCGACTAATGTATTAGAGTTCGACTGGACCAAAAGGTCCATAAAACCCATGGAGCAAATATCAGCCAGTTTTTCCCATTTTAGTTTAAATTCGTCATTTTCTATTTTTTATACAGTTTTGGAATAAATTTACAGCGTTAGAGTTAGCGTCCGTTAGTGAAGGACATTCAGGGTTTTTCAACTGGTTTGTTTACTAAATTTTTGATAGCGTAGCAACAGTTTAGTATAAATTTACAGCGTTATAGTTAGCGTCCGTTAGTGACGGACGTTCAGTTTTTGCTAACTGTAGTTCGTTCACTAAATTTTTGATAGCATAGCGACAGTTTTAGTATAAATTTACAGCGTTATAGTTAGCGTCCGTTTAGTGACGGACATTCAGGTTTTTTTAAATGAAGTTCGGTCAGTACATTTTTTATAGTGTAGTGACACAGTTGTAGCTCAATTTTTCATTACAGTTCAATACATTTCTTTCTTATAAATTATTCTTATTCTTTTTCTTCTCTTCCTTTTTTTTTCCTATAAATTTCATATACATTCAGTATTACACATGTTGATGCACTACATGCCCCCCTAATAAACATGTCCCAATCATCTCAAAGGGTCTATTTAGCCGAAGAGGCATACGCCATCCTGGCCTCTGACAATGAATCGGCCAGCGAGGGGAAAGAGGAAATTGCCCCATTCCTCTTGACCTCCTCCTCATCATCATCCTCATCCAGTGGTGAGGAACCCCCGCAAAGATGGCCCAGGACATCAGCTGAGGCAACCCCCCAAATGAGTGATACCATGTGGAACCCACCCCCTGATAATTATGAGCCTCACACTCTACATTTCATAGGCAGCTCAGGAATTCGATTTGAGACAGTAGGCCTCGCAGAAATTGACTATTTCAAGGTCTTTTTCTCTGAGGATTTTGTTAATTTAAACGTGGCCCAGACAAATTTGTACGCCCAACAATTTTTCGCCCAAAACACCACGTCATCATTTGCTAGGCGGACCCCCGTAGAGGCAGCGGTGATGATGAAATTTTGGGGCCTTGTCCTAAATATGGGCTTAGTAAAAAAGCCTGCGATTAGGCAATACTGGAGTGCGGACATTTTATACAACACCCCATTATACTGCATGGCAATGACCCGGACTCATTTTGAAATAATTTTGAAATTTTTGCATTATAATGATAATGCACAGTGCCCGCCCCGTGATGACCCCATATATGACAGCTTATTCAAAATCAGGCCAATCATTGATTATTTCTGCACCAAATTTTAAGAAGCTTACACCCCCAAAAAGAACATTGCAATAGACGAATCACTTGTACATTTTAAGGGGAGACTAAAATTCTGCCAATACCTGCCAAGCAAGAGGGCGAGGTATGGAATTAAAATGTACAAGCTGTGCGTAGGCAGCTCAGGGTACACCTACAGATTTAGGGTTTATGAAGGGAAGGACACCAGGATAGAACCTCCAGAATGCCCCCCTGTCCTGGGAGTTAGTGGAAAAATAGTGTGGGATTTGGTGCACCCACTGCTGAACCAGGGTTATCAGCTTTACGTGGATAACTTCTATACCAGCATCCCACTATTTAAATGCCATTCCACCAGAAGTACTGCAGCATGTGGCACCGTGTGCAAAAACCAGAGAGGCCCCTCTAAAACTCTGGGCAACCCCTAAGAAAGGGAGAAAGCAGGGCACTACACAGCGAGAACATGTTGCCTGTCAAGTATAAGGACAAGAGGGACGTCCTTATGTTGTCCACAATACAAGGTACCGGCAGCACCCCTGTCCCTGTCCAAGGTAGCACTACAATGATCCCCAAACCAGATTGCATCCTAGGCTACAATAAGTACATGGGAGGGGTTTATCTCTCTGATCAAGTACTGAAGACATACAGTGCCATGCGTAAAACAAAGGTGTGGTACAAAAAGCTGGCCGTGCACACGGTACAGATGGCATTGTGTAACTCAACTCTTACGTGCTATACCAATGTGCAGGCCGGACAGGGACATTCCTTCAGTTTCAAGATGGGGTTATCAAGGCCCTTATATTTGGGAACCAGGAAGGGGAGGGCCCCAGTAATTCTAGAAGCGATGGTGCACGTATTGTACCAGGGAAACACTTTCCTGGCGAAATCCCCTCCACTGGTAAAAAGGGAAGGACCCAAAAAAGGTGGAAAGTGTGTTACAAAAGGGGGAGAAGATGAGACATTGTGAAACCTGCCCCGACGAACATGGCCTGTGCATAAAGGAGTGCTTCAAAATTTATTACACATCCATGGCTTTTTAATTGAATCATTTTTTTAAATGCTCACCTCACCCCTAGATAAATTCCTTGACGGGTGTAGTTTCCTAAATGGGGTTACTTTTGGGGGGTTTTCACTGATTTGGCCACTGATTTTGCAAATGTGACATAGCCTCCGCAAACCATTGCAGTTAAATTTGAACTCCAAATGGTGCTCTTTCCCTTCTGAGCCCTGCCGTGTGTCCAAACAGACATTTATGACCACATGTGGGGTACTGTTTTACTCAGTAGAAACCGCTCTACAAATGTTGTGGCACTTTTTCTCCTTTAGTCCTTGTGGGAGTGAAAACGGCCTAATTTCAATATTTTCTGCAAAAAACCTGTGGGGTAAAAACGCTCACTATTCCCCTAGATAATTTCCTCAAGGGGTGTAGTTTCCAAAACGGGGTCACTTGTGGGGGTTTCCACTGTTTTGTCCCCTCAGGGGCTTTGCAAATGCGACATGGCTCCGCAAACCATTCCTGCTAAATTTGAACACCAAAAGCCAAATGGCGCTCTTTCCCTTCTGAGCCCTGCCCTGTGTTCAAACAGCCGTTTATGATGACATGTGAGGTATTGTTTTACTCGAGAGAAATTGCTAAACCCACATTTTCTTTGAAAAAAATGTGGATTTTCATTTTCCCGGCCTACTTCCAATAATTTCTGCAATAAACCTGTGGGGTCAAAATGCTCACTATACCCCTAGATAATTTCCTTGAAGTGTGTAGTTTCCCAAATGGGGTCACTTTTGGGGGATTTCCACTGTTTTGGCACCGCAAGAGCCCTTCAAACCTGACGTGGTGCCTAAAATATATTCTAATATAAAGAAGGCCCCAAAATCCTCTAGGTACTCCTTTGCTTCTGAGGCCGGTGCTTCAGTCCATAAGCAGACTAGGGCCACATGTGGGATATTTCCTAAAACTGCAGAACCTGGGCAAAAAATATTCAGTTGCATTTTTCTGGTAAAACTTTCTATGTTGCAAAAAAAAAAAAATGGATTAAAAATGAATTTCTAGCAAAAAAAAATGAAATTTGTAAATTTCACCTCTACTTTGCTTTAATTCCTGTGAAACGTCTAAAGGGTTAAGAAACTTTCTAAATGCTGTTTTGAATACTTTGAGGGGTGATGTTTTTAAAATGGGGTAACTTATTGGGGGTTTCTAATATACAAGGCCCTCAAAGCTACTTCACAACTGAACTGGCCCCTAAAAATATAACCTTTTGAAATTTTCTTGAAAATGTGAGAAATTGCTACTAAAGTTCTAAGCCTTGTAACGTCCTATAAAAAAAAAGGGTGTTAAAAAAAAACGATGCAAATCTAAGGTAGACATATGGGCGATGTTAATTAGCAACTATTTTGTGTGTTATAACTGCCTGTCTTACAATCAGATACACTAAGGGTATGTTCACACAAGGTCATTACCTCCGTAATTGACGGACGTATTTCGGCCGCAAGTACCGGACCGAACACAGTGCAGCGAGCCGGGATCCTAGCATCATAGTTATGTACGACGCTAGGAGTCCCTGCCTCGCTGCCGGACAACTGTCCCGTACTGAAAACATGATTACAGTACGGGACAGTTGTCCGGTAGCGAGGCAGGGACTCCTAGCGTCGTACATAAGCATGATGCTAGGAGCCCGGCTCCCTGCACTGTGTTTGGTCCAGAACTTTCGGCCGAAATACGTCCGTCAATTACGAACGTAATGACCTCGTGTGAACATACCCTAAGTGTATGTTCACACGCAGTGACCAAAAACGTCTGAAAATACGGAGCTGTAGCAACTCGCGTTTTTCGCGGCGTATTTTACGGCCGTTATAGGAGCTGTTTTTCAATGGAGTCAATGAAAAACGGCTCCAAAACGTCCCAAGAAGTGACATGCACTTCTGTTTCGCGGGCGTCTTTTTACGCACCGTATTTTGACAGCGACGCATAAAATTTCACCTCGTGGGAACAGAACATCGTAAAACCTATTGAAAGAAATGGGCACATGTTTGTAGGCGTAATGGAGCAGTTTTTTCAGGTGTAATTTGAGGCGTAAAACACCCGAATTACGTCTGAAAACACATCGTGTGAACATACCCTTGAATTTAGAAAAATGCATTTTTGCAATTTTTGGGAAAATGTTGGTGTTTTTCAGGCTGGGTTCACACGACAATGTTACGTCTGTAATGGACGTAACGTATTTCGGCCGGAAGTCCTGGACCGAACACAGTGCAGGGAGCCGGGCTCCTAGCATCATAGTTATGTACAACGCTAGGAGTCCCTGCCTCGCTGCCGGACAACTGTCCCATACTGAAAACATGATTACAGTACGGGACAGTTGTCCGGCAGCGAGGCAGGGACTCCTAGCATCGTACATAACTATGATGCTAGGAGCCAGGCTCCCTGCAGTGTGTTCGGTCCGGGTCTTCCGGCCGAAATACGTTCCGTCCATTACGGACGTAATGTGCTCATGTGAATCCAGCCTCACAATTAAATACTGAACATATCGAGCAAATTTTGGCAGTAACATAAAGTCCAATGTGTCACGAGAAAACAATCTCAGAATCGCTTGGATAGGCAAAAGCATTCCGAAGTTATTACCACATAAAGTGAAACAAGAAGGTCAAAAGTGGCCAAAGAGGGAAGGGGTTAAAACCTTACTGATGATGTTTTTATTCTGAAATTGTCATACTGGAGTGATGATGGCTACTAGTGGACACTGGTAATTATCCCACTGTAACATCCATGGCCGTGGACCGTCGTTCTGAGTCATCCCTCGACGGCTGCGGCCTTGGACCTGCGATTGCAGGCCCGCATCTCCTCCCTAGGAAACGCCAGCACTCACTTCCACTCCGCAGTGTCCCGTAGGGTGCGCGCGCATGCTCGTGCCCGTCCTTAAAGGACAAGCGCGCGCACTTGAAATATGTTACACATTAGCCCTAATCACTCAGGACTATAAAAGGGGATCTGCCCTATCACGCCTGCCTGAGCGTTGTTTCTATTCCTCTGTTAGTCTTGCAAATGATCCCTTAGTCGTATCCTGTTCCATGTGTTCCCGTGCCCTGCTGCCTGTATCCTGTGCTGTATTTGTTCCTGTGCCATCTCCAGTGTTGGAGTCGTGTTGTGCCGTCTACTTCGCCTGCAGACTTACACCACGTCTGGTGTCATCCGCCACGTTTGGCATCTCCTGCCGCCAAGATCCCATCTGTGTCTAAGCCGTTGTTACTGTCTGGACTATTACAGGTACCCATTTCCTTGGACTGTATATTTACTTGGTACACTGCTGTTGGACCAACTGCTACTCCGCTATGGCGGTGCGGCCCAGTGGGTCCACACACCCACAGGTCGTGACAACCTTTCCCTTCACCAGCTCTCTAATGTTAGGACCATGTCAAACAAATTCCATATTTCAGTTCTTGTAACTGTGATATGGTTTTGATATGAGAGATTAACTACACCAATACCTCAACTGTGGTTTTGAATGGATTTAAAGGGGTTGTACGCTTTGGACAGTGCCGACTTATTAAAAGGGTCCCTTGACAATAAGGCGATCGCATAGCATCTTCCTGCAGGAACCCCCATCAATCAGCTGTATTCTGTGGGAAAAGCTAGAAGTAAAGCCAGTTTCACCTACAGTGTTTTTCATGTTTTCAGTGGCGTTTTTCCCATCTTTTTGTATGGTCAAAAATGCTGCATCAGATGTAAGTTTAAGGTTCACTGAAGTGACAACTGAGTAAAATATACCTTTTAATAGTAACTTGTTCTAAAAACAGGGGTAACACACCACTGTGACATAAGCCCCACCGTGAAAATTAAAAAATGTATTAAACAAAAAACACTGAGTCATTATGATACATATATCTCAGTGTTTTGTAACGATATTTGTCTGGAATCAGCATAAATCCTGGGCACAACAGTAGTACAATCCCCAATTGAAGCACCGGTGTCCGAAAGAAAATCGGATCTCCTAGCGCTGGGTGTAACACAATATGACTGTCCCCTATGCAGACATTCCATAAACAATAAACGACCCTACGCGTTTCAGATACTCATCCTCAGGGGTCCGTATCTTGGTAACTCTGGCCTCATCACCAGCGATAGTAGTATTCAACAGCAGATATTCTGCTGTGCGTCACGGGAAGATGCACGTATCGATGTCAACGGCATACTTCATTACAGGCGCTGGGTTACTATAAACACCTAAACTCCACCCCTCGTATTAGGCGGCAACACATGAACTGACCAATCACAACACCCTCTCGATTCGTGACACCTGCCCATGTGACCCCCCGCCGTCAGCTGACAGCCAGGGGTCATCATCGACCGCATCATACCGAACGCGCAGGCGCAGTAGAAGCCAAGGACGTGTCGCCCGGACTACCATACACGAGGAAGGTAAGCGCTACACGATAATATATTTTATAAGTATATCTTGCGGGACAGTTAACCACCGCAAGTGGACTACCTTACAAAGCAACTCTAAAGTAAATAAACACATGTAAGGTGGACAAGATTACTGAGTCCCTCACATTTAGAAAAACTGACAAACGATCTCTTTATGTGTCGGCTGACCAGTATGGCCATCTCAAACCTAATACACTATGCAAATGAGACTCACCCACCCTAGAGGCAACCCAAATACGGGTTGACCACCTAAAGGGGAATGATATTGCATATTAAATAAAACATGTATCATTAGTCTGCTCGTTTAAACCTGCTGGTTGTATACATGCCAATCTATGGATCCATTGGGCTTCTTTACGTAAAATCAGGTTGTCCCAGTCCCCTCCTCTTTTAGGGGGTCTAATAAGTTCAATTGCTTGAAACTTTAAACATGCTGCCTGGCCTTGGTGTTTAGCATGCACGTGCTTAGATATTGGGGTGTCCCTAACATGGATAATATCTCCAACATGCTCCCTAATCCGGCGACGAAATTGTCGTGCTGTTTTACCCACATAATTTAGGGGGCATGGGCATGTAATTAGGTAAACGACTCCCGCTGTCTTACAATTGACAAAATCCCGAATATTGTATTTTTTCTGTGTAGCAACACTGGTGAAGCTATTCCCTTTGAAAATGAAATCACAAGCTTTGCAGCTACCACATCTAAAAGTGCCTGGTATTTGTCTATCCAGCCACGTGCCCCTAGGTGAAATGGGGTCAAAACAACTGTGCATGACTCTGTCCCTAATATTTTTCCCTCTCCGATACGTGACAGACGGCCACTGTGTGATCTGGTCTACTAAATCTGTATCAGAACTGAGAATACGCCAATACCTTTTCAGGATCTGCATAATATCATTTTGTTTGGAATCATAGGTGCCTATGAGTCTCGTAACCTGTTCTTCTTTACGTTTTTTAGGGACCAGAAGACATTGCCTGTCTGCATCCCTTGCTCCCTCATAGGCCTTCCTAATAACACTCTTGGGGAAACCTCTATCCTTCAATCTTGTTTTGAGTTCCTGGGCTTGGCACTCAAAATCACGCATAGAGCTACAATTCCTACGTACTCTCATAAATTGGCCTTTCGGAATGCCACGTTTGAGGGGATAAGGATGACAACTATTCCATTGCAAGAAACTATTGGTTGCTGTTTCTTTCCGATGTACCTTGGTACGGATTGTGCCTTCTTCCGTTTTTATAATTTTCAAATCTAGAAAAGACAATTCTTTTTCACTGATCTCACATGTGAACTTTAGCCCTACATCATTATTGTTGAGGGCTGCTACAAAACTATGGAACTCATCCGCTGTAGAGTTCCAGAGAATCAGCACGTCATCAATATATCTAATCCATAATCCAACGGATGAAGTCCATTTGGCAAATTTGTCCCCAAAGACAATTGTCTCCTCCCACCAGCCAAGAAATAAATTTGCATAGGTGGGAGCAGCAGGACTCCCCATTGCAGTACCACATTGCTGATGAAAGATCTTGTCTTCAAAAATAAATATATTTTTTTCAAGAACAAACTGTAGTAGCTGCAAAACAAAATGGTTATGGGCTGCAAACTGAGTGCCTCTTGATCCCAGATAATACTCGATCGCTTTATAACCCAATTTGTGAGGTATGGATGAATACAACGCCTCAACATCCAGGCTAGCCAAAATTGTATCTTTCTCCAAAGAAATACCGTCAATCTGTTTCAAGACATCCATAGTGTCACGTACATATGATGTGAGACTCAAGACAAAGGGGCGCAACACCTGATCAACATATGTACTCACATTTTGGGTTAAATTATTAATGCCTGAGACAATGGGTCTGCCACGTAAGGGAGGATACCCTTTGTGGATTTTGGGCAGACTATAAAAGCACGCCATGACAGGAAATTGTGGGTACAGGAACCCAAACTCACTTGCACTAATCAAAGATCTGCTCTTTGCATCACTCAGAATGCCCAGCAACTCCTTCTTGAATAGTGCTGTAGGGTTGTCCTTTAAAATGGTGTAACAGTCATGGTTAAGTAAAATGTCCTCACACATTTTTTTATAATCATCCCTACTCATGACCACAATGTTCCCACCTTTATCAGATGCCTTTAGAACAATGTTTTGTTTTTTCTCTAAAGTGGTCAGAGCTGATCGTTCGGACCAAGACAAGTTGTTATCTATGCCCCTACTGTCCTGACTAAGATTTTTGATCTCATCTCCCACCATCTCCACAAACAAATCCACATTGGTAAAGTCTCCTATAGGTGGCAGCTTTCTACTCTTCATTTTAAGATTGGTAAAAGGACTTAAACCTGGGGCTCTACCAGATTCCTCTAATAACCCCTCTAAGGCCACAAGGCCTTCCATATCAGACTCTTCTAGCCCTAATTCCATACATTTTTTCCTATTATGGTGTTTGAAAAATTTGATCCATTTGAGTTTACGAGCAAATAAATTAAGATCCTTTATCCAAGAGAATGAGTCAAATTTAACTGTGGGGACAAAGGAAAGTCCCTTTTCTAATAATGTATTCTCTGATGCACTCAAAATATATTCAGATAGGTTAATAATTTTTAGCCTATCCATATTGAGGCAGCTAAGTCTTTGGTAGACACCCCTGGTTTTGATAAAAAAGATAAAATCCTTCAACAAACTTTAGAAAGGTTCACTAATCATTTAAAGGAACGTAAACACTTCCAATTCCAGAGAGACCTACAGGAATTTAGGGAGAAAAAAGCTTACGATTTTGTTAACACACAACAACAGCAATATCAACAGACCAATAGGGGGCCGAGGGAATCTGACCCTTCCACATCAGAGAGTGAAACAACAGACTCTGAAAGAGTGGGCCCTTTCTTTGGTGGTAGCGGTGGGAAACAAAAATTCAGGGGAGGAGCTAGAGGTAGAAATAGAGGCCGTGCTAGAGCCTCTTCTAATAGTGGCAATAATTTTTTAGCCAACAATCCCCCCATTTCCCGCTATATGCTGAGGGGACAAAAGGATTAGTGAAGGGAAATAATATGGATAGGCTAAAAATTATTAACCTATCTGAATATATTTTGAGTGCATCAGAGAATACATTATTAGAAAAGGGACTTTCCTTTGTCCCCACAGTTAAATTTGACTCATTCTCTTGGATAAAGGATCTTAATTTATTTGCTCGTAAACTCAAATGGATCAAATTTTTCAAACACCATAATAGGAAAAAATGTATGGAATTAGGGCTAGAAGAGTCTGATATGGAAGGCCTTGTGGCCTTAGAGGGGTTATTAGAGGAATCTGGTAGAGCCCCAGGTTTAGGTCCTTTTACCAATCTTAAAATGAAGAGTAGAAAGCTGCCACCTATAGGAGACTTTACCAATGTGGATTTGTTTGTGGAGATGGTGGGAGATGAGATCAAAAATCTTAGTCAGGACAGTAGGGGCATAGATAACAACTTGTCTTGGTCCGAACGATCAGCTCTGACCACTTTAGAGAAAAAACAAAACATTGTTCTAAAGGCATCTGATAAAGGTGGGAACATTGTGGTCATGAGTAGGGATGATTATAAAAAAATGTGTGAGGACATTTTACTTAACCATGACTGTTACACCATTTTAAAGGACAACCCTACAGCACTATTCAAGAAGGAGTTGCTGGGCATTCTGAGTGATGCAAAGAGCAGATCTTTGATTAGTGCAAGTGAGTTTGGGTTCCTGTACCCACAATTTCCTGTCATGGCGTGCTTTTATAGTCTGCCCAAAATCCACAAAGGGTATCCTCCCTTACGTGGCAGACCCATTGTCTCAGGCATTAATAATTTAACCCAAAATGTGAGTACATATGTTGATCAGGTGTTGCGCCCCTTTGTCTTGAGTCTCACATCATATGTACGTGACACTATGGATGTCTTGAAACAGATTGACGGTATTTCTTTGGAGAAAGATAAAATTTTGGCTAGCCTGGATGTTGAGGCGTTGTATTCATCCATACCTCACAAATTGGGTTATAAAGCGATCGAGTATTATCTGGGATCAAGAGGCACTCAGTTTGCAGCCCATAACCATTTTGTTTTGCAGCTACTACAGTTTGTTCTTGAAAAAAATATATTTATTTTTGAAGACAAGATCTTTCATCAGCAATGTGGTACTGCAATGGGGAGTCCTGCTGCTCCCACCTATGCAAATTTATTTCTTGGCTGGTGGGAGGAGACAATTGTCTTTGGGGACAAATTTGCCAAATGGACTTCATCCGTTGGATTATGGATTAGATATATTGATGACGTGCTGATTCTCTGGAACTCTACAGCGGATGAGTTCCATAGTTTTGTAGCAGCCCTCAACAATAATGATGTAGGGCTAAAGTTCACATGTGAGATCAGTGAAAAAGAATTGTCTTTTCTAGATTTGAAAATTATAAAAACGGAAGAAGGCACAATCCGTACCAAGGTACATCGGAAAGAAACAGCAACCAATAGTTTCTTGCAATGGAATAGTTGTCATCCTTATCCCCTCAAACGTGGCATTCCGAAAGGCCAATTTATGAGAGTACGTAGGAATTGTAGCTCTATGGGTGATTTTGAGTGCCAAGCCCAGGAACTCAAAACAAGATTGAAGGATAGAGGTTTCCCCAAGAGTGTTATTAGGAAGGCCTATGAGGGAGCAAGGGATGCAGACAGGCAATGTCTTCTGGTCCCTAAAAAACGTAAAGAAGAACAGGTTACGAGACTCATAGGCACCTATGATTCCAAACAAAATGATATTATGCAGATCCTGAAAAGGTATTGGCGTATTCTCAGTTCTGATACAGATTTAGTAGACCAGATCACACAGTGGCCGTCTGTCACGTATCGGAGAGGGAAAAATATTAGGGACAGAGTCATGCACAGTTGTTTTGACCCCATTTCACCTAGGGGCACGTGGCTGGATAGACAAATACCAGGCACTTTTAGATGTGGTAGCTGCAAAGCTTGTGATTTCATTTTCAAAGGGAATAGCTTCACCAGTGTTGCTACACAGAAAAAATACAATATTCGGGATTTTGTCAATTGTAAGACAGCGGGAGTCGTTTACCTAATTACATGCCCATGCCCCCTAAATTATGTGGGTAAAACAGCACGACAATTTCGTCGCCGGATTAGGGAGCATGTTGGAGATATTATCCATGTTAGGGACACCCCAATATCTAAGCACGTGCATGCTAAACACCAAGGCCAGGCAGCATGTTTAAAGTTTCAAGCAATTGAACTTATTAGACCCCCTAAAAGAGGAGGGGACTGGGACAACCTGATTTTACGTAAAGAAGCCCAATGGATCCATAGATTGGCATGTATACAACCAGCAGGTTTAAACGAGCAGACTAATGATACATGTTTTATTTAATATGCAATATCATTCCCCTTTAGGTGGTCAACCCGTATTTGGGTTGCCTCTAGGGTGGGTGAGTCTCATTTGCATAGTGTATTAGGTTTGAGATGGCCATACTGGTCAGCCGACACATAAAGAGATCGTTTGTCAGTTTTTCTAAATGTGAGGGACTCAGTAATCTTGTCCACCTTACATGTGTTTATTTACTTTAGAGTTGCTTTGTAAGGTAGTCCACTTGCGGTGGTTAACTGTCCCGCAAGATATACTTATAAAATATATTATCGTGTAGCGCTTACCTTCCTCGTGTATGGTAGTCCGGGCGACACGTCCTTGGCTTCTACTGCGCCTGCGCGTTCGGTATGATGCGGTCGATGATGACCCCTGGCTGTCAGCTGACGGCGGGGGGTCACATGGGCAGGTGTCACGAATCGAGAGGGTGTTGTGATTGGTCAGTTCATGTGTTGCCGCCTAATACGAGGGGTGGAGTTTAGGTGTTTATAGTAACCCAGCGCCTGTAATGAAGTATGCCGTTGACATCGATACGTGCATCTTCCCGTGACGCACAGCAGAATATCTGCTGTTGAATACTACTATCGCTGGTGATGAGGCCAGAGTTACCAAGATACGGACCCCTGAGGATGAGTATCTGAAACGCGTAGGGTCGTTTATTGTTTATGGAATGTCTGCATAGGGGACAGTCATATTGTGTTACACCCAGCGCTAGGAGATCCGATTTTCTTTCGGACACCGGTGCTTCAATTGGGGATTGTACTACTGTTGTGCCCAGGATTTATGCTGATTCCAGACAAATATCGTTACAAAACACTGAGATATATGTATCATAATGACTCAGTGTTTTTTGTTTAATACATTTTTTAATTTTCACGGTGGGGCTTATGTCACAGTGGTGTGTTACCCCTGTTTTTAGAACAAGTTACTATTAAAAGGTATATTTTACTCAGTTGTCACTTCAGTGAACCTTATAATTAATTTTTTCATATTGTGGGAGCACAATTAGATTTTCATCAAATTATACAGTGAAATCAGATGTAAGTTTAGTCTACAGTGTAATATGAGAATACCAACATACACATCTTTTTGGATCTTGCCTTTATTTGTAGTGATTTTTGGGTCAGTAGCATTTTTATCAAAACGCAGCATACACTAGGTATGGTGTTTTTACCATAGGTTCCATATAGGAAATACACATTTAAAATGACACAAAATAAAAAACGCCACTAAATGCGTATGCAAAAAAGGCCATAAAAATGCTGAAAAAGCATGCCGTTTTTTACATGCCTGTGTGAAGGAGGTCTAAGTGTTCAATTTCTCTGCAGCACAACCACAGGTGAAATAAAAAATTGCACCATTTTCAGTGATATCAATGGGTTATCTGTGTAATGCAGGACAAGTTCTCTAGAGCGAGAGTATTTATAGCAAATAATCCAACTTCCAATACCGCAGATATTAGAGATGTACTAAGCAAAATGCATCAGAATTTGAATACAAATTGCCCCATAAAAGTGGAGTACATGGCATGTTTCAAACACTTTTTGCACCTACCATAACAGTTTTAAAAAGTGTCTAGAAAAATTTGCGCAGATAAGAGGAGTCATAAAATAATAATATTAATCTTTATTTATATAGCGCCAATATATTCCGCAGCACTTTACAATAGAGAGAACATGTACAGACAATATCAGACATTACATATTGACAAAACGAATTAACAATTTCAACAAGAGGAGTGAGGGCCCTTCTCACAAGAGCTTACAATCTATGAGGAAATAGTGGTGACTCAAAATGTAAAAAGTGCGTGTTTAGTGCAATGGTCTATCCATCTTTTATACACATGAGCAGTGTTCCCTATAAGGTGCGCAGCTTTCCACAGTAAAGTTTAAAGCCTGCGCACTGTCACGGGCGGCGGGCAGATGCAGTGGCATCGCTAGCACCGGAAGAGGCTCCGGTGCTAGCGACAGCCACATTCACTTGTATGTGCGTCCTCAGGACGCACATACAAATGAATACTACCAGTGGCGTAATACTATCAGTGCCCCCCGCACCACATCAATGAAAAGTTACTATAGTAACTGGGGCCTATGTAATAAACTACACGGGCCCGTTACTATTGTAACCTACAGTACTTACCCTCCCTCTTTCCGGAGCGCAGCGGTGGTTCTGACGTCACAGCGCTGTGCGCAGCGCACGATGTCATGACGCTATGCGCTGCACACAACATCCTGACACTTGATGGAGTAAGGAACTCCGCTGCGGCCGAGGAGTTGGGTAAGTTTAATACCACTGTCTTGCTAAAGCTGATGGGTCGGGGTCCGACTCCTGGGACTCCCGCCAATCAGCTGTTTTGAAGTGGGTGCAGAGCTTGTACAAGCGCTACTTTCCCTTCATTCCGGTCGCTTTCTTACACTGAATCACCGACACGGACGTGTCAGTGATTCACAGTGTGAGAAAGTCTGGGAAATGAAGGGGAAATAGTGCTCGTACGAGCTCTGCACCCCCTTCAAAACAGCAGATTGGCGGGGGTCCCGGAGGTCGGACCCCGACCATCAGCTATTGATGGCCTATCCTGAGGATAGGCCATCAATGTTTAGGGACTGGACAACCCCTTACACATGTGTTATGCTTAGATACAGGGCCCCAGCAGACAGTAATCTTATACTGTATAAGATTACTGTCTGCTGTACCCTGTATCTAAGCCTACCTTAGGCTTAGATACAGGGTCCAACAAACAGTATCACACGTGCACATGGGCCCTGTATCTAAGGCCCTGTTCACATCACCGCTGCCCTTCCGTTGAGGGGTCCTGTCGGGTTAATTCCTCAACGGAAAAGCAAACAGAAACCTTAGCTTCCGTTTGCATCACCATTGATCTCAATGGTGATGGAAACTTTGCTAATGGTTTCCGTTTGTCACCGTTGTGAACGGGTTCTGTTGATTTGGCGGAATCAATAGCGCAGTCGACAATGCAAAACAACGGAACCCTGCTACAGCGGTGACAAACGGAAACCTTTCCCAGCCTAATAATACCAGCTTGCGGCCGCCCCAGTGCCCCTCCGTCACTACAGATGGCCGGGTACTGGATCATACCCGGCTCTTCCCGATACCCCTGGTGGTGATGGGTACCGAAGTAATAATGGGGGTTAGTGTTAGCCTCTTCATGTCTAACATTAAGACCAGCCTTAGTAATGGGCGTTGTCAGCCATTACTAAGGTGGTAGTAATAAGGTTAAACAAAATACAAAGACATAGATAAAATATTTTATTGAAATAAAAATTCCACAAACAGCCCTCGTTATCCAAAAAAAACGCAGTTATCGAATCTGAAGTAGTCCAACAACCGAACTTGTAAAAAAACAAAAACACACAAAAATAATTAGTAACACATAAAAAAGGAAAATAATTCTTATACTTACCTTTCCTAGGTCCAGCGCTGGAGCTGCAATGTCAGCGAGCTGGGCCCTATATTTAATAATATCATGTGTGATACTGCCTGCTAAGCCACTGTATCTAATCCTATAATGTGTGATACTGTCTGCTGGGCCCTATATCTAATTCTATCATGTGTGATACTGTCCGCTGAGCCACTGTATCTAATCCTATAATGTGTGATACTGTCTGCTGGGCCCTATATCTAATCCTATAATGTGTGATACTGTCTGCTGAGCGACTGTATCTAATCCTATCATGCGATATACAGTTTGCTGGGCCCTATATCTAATCCTATCATGTGTGATACAGTCTGCTGGGCCCTATGCCTAATCCTATCATGTGTGATACAGTCTGCTGGGCCACTGTATCTAATCCTATAATGTGTGATACTGTCTGCTGAGCCGCTGTATCTATTCCATAGCTATAGGGTCGTATTGCTATAGATATGCTGTCTCATATATATATATATATATATATATATATATATATATATATACAGGAGAAATAAATCTTGCAGCACTCCAACAGGATGAATGAAAAAAACTGTCATTTATTCAAGCCAACATACAGCGGTGCGACGTTTCAGTCCAACATTAGGACTTTTTTCAAGCATGCTTGAAAAAAGTCCTAATGTTGGACTGAAACGTTGCACCGCTGTATGTTGGCTTGAATAAATGACAGTTTTTTTCATTCATCCTGTTGGAGTGCTGCAAGATTTATTTCTCCTGAATATTGATACAGTCCTAGGATCCGGACTGCTTGCTGGCACCCGTTCACATATGTAAGCTTTCTCTTACTGAGATTGAGTGCTGCTGCTGCTTTCTCTGTTTGAATATATATATATATATATATATATATATATATACACGCAAACATTTTTTTTGGGGGGGACACATATGTATTGGGGATATTCCCCCTCATGTTTAAGTCCATAGTGACACCCCTGGCTGCTAGTGCTGCATTGTTGGATCACTTAGGAGACCCAGCGAAGCAGCTGAAAGCTGCGGGCCATCGGCCATGAGAAGTTTTGGGGGCCCAAGAAGAACCTTTGCATCGGGGCCCATGAGCCTTTAGCTATGCCCGAGTAAAGCCTGCAGCCTATAAGGCGCTGGGAGTCGAGCAGGCCGGCGTGATGACGTCAGATGACGTTACATCACGCCGGTCTGCGCATGCGTCCCACCGGAGAGGCAGTGTAGCGCTCTGTCTGCCGTGGAAATGGGGCAAGTTAAGTACAATCTTTAAGGAGCTGTGGGGGAATGGGGCTGTGTAGCACTATATACAGGGGGATTGCTGTGTGGCACTATATACAAGGGGCTGTGTGGCACTATATATACAAGGGGGCTGTGTGGCACTATATATACATGGGGCTGTGTGTGGCAGTATCTACAGGGGGTCTGTGTGGCACTATCTACAGGGGGGTCTGTGTGGCAGTATCTACAGGGGGAGTCTGTGAGGCACTATCTACAGGGGGGGTCTGTGTAGCGCTATCTACAGGGGGTCTGTGTGGCGCTATCTACAGGGACAGTGGTGTAATGAGGGATTCTTTCATTGATGTCTATAATTGGTGTTTATAATTGTGTATTTTACTTGTGTACTTGTAATATTATAGTATTTAAAAAAGTAATTAAAACTAATTTAAAATAATTTTTCTTATTCTCTTATTTAGTCGCTATATTAGCGTTTACTTGGGATATTACTTTTGGTCATCGGATCGCCCACCATTGATGGAGACTTGCCCTTCTCCCTAACTGCCACGCTCAGGAGCTGCCAAGACTTAGAGGGAACATTGCACATGATGTAGTACACATAAAGCTGCATGAGCCGGTCACCAGTCAGTATCTGTGTGTGATATGAAGTGCATTGGGGTGCAAGGAGTGTAGGGGATACTGGTAAATGAAGGGGCCAGGTTGTGCTGACTAATGTAATAGGGGGGATAAAGCAAGGGAGTCAGATTAGGGATTGTTATAGGCCTGTGTTTTCAGGTCACGCTTAATACTGTGAATGTTGGGAACTAATCTGATTGTCCGGGGTAGCACATTCTAGAGGACTGGTGCAGCACGAGAAAAGTTTTTGAGACAAGAGTGGGAGGTTCAGATTTTCGAGGATGTTCATCTAAGATTGTTGGTAGCAGGGGCAGTGCTAGAGTCTTAAAAGATCAGGGGCACAAGCCTCGAGACATATAATTACATATATATTGGAGATATAGCCGGGCTCCTAGCATCATAGTTATGTACGATGCTAGGAGTCCCTGCCTCGCTGCAGGACAACTGTCCCGTACTGTAATCATGTTTTCAGTACGGGACAGTAGTTCCACGGAGAGGCAGGGACTCCTAGCATCGTACATAACTATGATGCTAGGAGCCCGGCTCCCTGCAGTGTGTTCGGTCCGGGACATGCGGCCGAAATACGTTCCGTATGGACGTAACATACTCGTGTGAACCCAGCCTAAGGCTCCTATAGCTAAACCGCTGAATAGAATTGGAAGCATTGTCTCAGCAGACAGTATCACACATGATAGGCTTAGATACATGGCCCAAGCAGACAGTATCATAAATGATAGGCTTAGATACAGGGACCCAGCAGACAGTAGAACACATGATAGACTTAGGGCTCATTCAGATGAGCGTGATTCTCGTCCGTGTGCTGTGCGTTGAAATAACGCAACGCATGCATACGGACCCGTTGATTCAATGGGGCTATTTACATATGTGTGAGTTTTCATGCAGCGAGTGTCCGTTGCGTTAAATTCACTGCATGTCCTACATTAGTGTATTTCACGGAAGTCATCCTTGTGCTGGCCGTGTTTCACGCATCAATTACATTGAAAAAAAAGTGCTTGCAAGTGCGTGAAAAACACGCCACACGCAAAGCACACTGATGCAAAACGCAACGCACATGACTAGATTTACGTGCGTTTTTTACAAGCGTAAATCTGTCACACTCATGTGAATGTAGCCTTAGATACAGGGCCCCACCAGTAAGTATACTTGTACTAAACCTCAGGGGAAAATTTGGCATTTCTGGGGCCCCAAGCAAAGTTATGTCTCGGGCTCTAGTCAAAGACATCTGTAGAGAATTTCCCACACAATGCCCCCTGTATAGAGTGTCACAACCCCCCTGTATGGTTCTACACACAGTCCCCCTGCCATACATCCCCCTTGTAGACAGTGCCAAGCAGTCCCCTGTAGGTTGTCCCACATACCCACCTTGTCTCAGCAGTCTCATAAATGATAGGCTTAGATACATAACCCCAGTAGACAGTATCACACATGATAGGCTTAGATACATGGCCCAGCAGACAGTATTACACATGCTAGACTTAGATACATGGCACAGCAGACAGTATCACACATGATAGACTTAGACACAGGGCCCCAGCAATAAGTATCCTTGTGCCAACATATGTCCACCTCCCCAAAAAAATATGTGTGTGCGTGTATGTATATGTATGTGTGTGTGTGTGTATATATATATATATATATATATATATATGAGACAGCATATCTGTAGCACTCTGACCCTATAGCTATGGATAGGATTAGATACAGTGGCTCAGCAGACAGAATCAGACATGATAGGGTTAGATATAGGGCCCAGCTCGCTGACATTGCGGCTCCAGCGCTGGACCAGGGAAAGGTAAGAATAATAATTGTTTTGCATTTTTATGTGTTACAAAAAAAATTGTGTTTGTTTTTTTACAGGTTCGGTCATTGGACTATGTCAAATTTAAGGACTACTTCGATAACAGCTTTTTTTATTCCCAACAAAATGGTTTTTATTTTAATAAAATATTTTTTCCAGTACCAGACCATCTGTAGTGATGGTCAGGTACTGGGGCGGCTGCAGGCTGGTATTATTAGGCTGGGAAAGGCCAGAAAAAAAGTGGCCCTTCCCACCCTGGTAATGCTAGCCTGCTGCTGCTACGTTGTATCTGGCTGGTTGTTAAAAATAAGGGGGGGGGTTTCCAATAATCTATTTATAAAAAAAAAATGACATGGGGTCCTATCCAACTTTCATAACAAGCCAGATACAACATAGCAGCAGCAGGCTAGCATTACCAAGACGGGAAGGGCCACTGTTTCTGGCCTTTCCCAGCCTAATAATACCAGCCTGTGGCCGCCCTAGTGTCCAGCCATGACTACAGATGGTCAAGTACTGGATTGTACCCGACTCTTCCAGGTACCCTTGGTGGCGGTGGGTACCGGGGTAATAATGGGGGTTAGTGTCAGCACCTGCACTGGCTTACACTAAGCCCCGCCATAGTAATGCATGCTGTCAATCACCCAGTGGCCATTACTAAAGCGGTAGTAATAAAGTTTAAAAGAAAATATAAAGACATAGATAATATATTTTATTGACATAATACCACCCCACACAACCCCCATTAACCATTTCATTGAAAATAAAAAAAGCCGTGATCGAAGTAGTCCTCGAATTTGACGTAGTCCAACGACCGAACCTGTAAAAAAACACAAACACATAAAAAAACACCTTAGTAACGCATGTGGTAGGCTTAGATACAGGGCCCATGTGTGAAACTGTCTGTTAGACTATGTATCTAAGCATACCACAAGGTATACCGTATATCATTACTGTCTGCTGGGGCTATATATCTAAGCCTACTATGTGGTAAGCTTAGATACAGGGCCCATCAGACATGGGCCATTTATCTAAGAATACCATGTGGTAGGCTTAGATACAGGGTCCATATGTGACACGATCTGTTAGACCCTGTATCTAAGCTTACCACAAGGCAGGCTTAGATACAGGACCCCAGCAGACCGTAATATTACACTTACCTATTCTTCCGCTCCGGGTGCAGGAGATGTCCCGACACCATCTACTTTAGCGTCGTGACGTCATCCGCGGTGCACAGCGCCGTGACGTCATGACGCGAGAAGACGTCAGGTCTTCCGCTGCACTCGGGAAGGAAGATGGGTCGGTATGTGTTGGTACTATAGTAACAGGGGCCCGTGTATTTTATTACATAGGCCCCAGTTACTAAAGTAATTTTTACAGATGCGGGCGGCCAAGGCCCGGTCACCACTGAGATTGTAATAGTCCCCGGGGATCTGGGGCACCGGGCCAAAGATCCGGGGCTTAGGCCCAGAAGGTCCAGTGCTAGTGACGCCCCTGGTTGATAGAATGTAGTGCTCTGGCAGGGTGGTAGACCGAGATGAGAGAGGAGAAGTAAGGAGGTACAGCACTGTGGAGAGCTTTGATAGTGAGAGTAAGGGTATGTTCACACGCAGTGACCAAAAACTTCTGAAAATACGGAACTGTTTTCAAGGGAAAACAGCTCCTGATTTTCAGAAGTTTTTTAAGCCACTCGCAATTTTAGTGGCGTTTTTCGCTGCATTTTTTTACGGCCGTTTTTGGAGCTGTTTTCAATAGAGTCAATGAAAAACGCCTCCAAAAACGTCCCAAGAAGTGTCCTGCATTTCTTTTGATGAGACGTCATTTTACACTCCGTATTTTGATAGCGACGCGTACAATAAGGGCTCGTGGGAACAAAACATCGTAATTCCCATTGAAAGCAATGGGCAGATGTTTGTAGGCGTATTAGGAGCGTTTTTTCAGGCGTAATTCGAGGCGTAAAACGCCCGAATTACGTCTGAAAATAGGCCGTGTGAACATACCCTCATAAGTTTGAATTGTACTCTAAAGTGAATGAGCAACCAGTTCAGTGACTGGCACAGGGTGGAGGAATTGGTGTAGCGGTTAGTCAGAAATATGAGCATGCCTGATGCATTCAGGATTGTTCGGAGACGGAAGAGTTTATTGAGTGCAAGAAAGATTAGTAATGAGTTACAGTAGTCAAGATGGAAATGAATCAGAGCAACAGTACGAGTTTTGGCTGTTTCCACAGTAAGAAAAGGGCAGATTCTGGAGATGTTTTTGAGGTGCAGGTGACATGAGTGTGCAAATTACATTGAATATAAGAAGTAAAGGAAAGATCTGAGTCAAAAATAACCCCAAGACAGCGGGCGTACTGCCTAGGAGTTATGGTAGTATCACGCACACTGAGATGGAGACATCAGGTTAGGTGTGTAAGCAGATAGTGGAAACGAAAGGAGCTGTTTTGAAAGATTTCATTTCAGATAGAGAGAGGACATGATGTTAGAGACAACTAACAGATGATCACTGGTGTTTTGTAGTAGTGCGGTTGTGATGTCACAGGAAGAGGTAAATTATTTGGGGTCATTAGTGTAGAGATGGTACTGGAAGCCAAAACTGCTGATATTTTGTCCAATAGGGGCTGTGTAAGGGGAAAAGAGAAGAGGCCTTGTGGAACCCCAACAGTAAGGAAAAGAGGAAAAGAAGTAGCACAAGTAAACGATGCACTAAACGAACGAACGAACGAACGAACGAACGAACGAACGAGCGAACGAACGAACGAACGATCAGGGAGGTAGTTAGAAAACCAAAAGAGCATTACCCTTGAAGAATATGCATACCTTTCTAACCTATTATTATTATTATTATTATTATTATTATTATTATCTCCTTCCCGAGGTGGCCACTTTTGACATTCCTGACAGAGCCTCATTTTTTAAATCTGACATGTTTCCCTTTATGTGGTAATAACTTCAGAATGCTTTTACCTATCTAAGCGATTCTGAGATTGTTTTGTTGTGACACATTGGACTTTATGTTACTGGCAAAATTTGCACGATACAGTCAGTATTTAATTGTGAAAAACACCCTAATTTTGCCAAAAATTTCAAAAATTATCATTTATCTCAATTTAACTGTATCTGCTTGAAATACAGGCAATTATACCACGCAAAATAATTGCTAATTAACATCCCCATATGTCTACTGTAGATTGGCATCATTTTTTGAACATCCTTTTATTTTTCTTGGACGTTACAAGGCTTAGAACTTTAGCAGCAATTACTTCCATTTTCAAGAAAATTTCAAAAGGCAATTTTTTCAGGGACCAGTTCAGTTGTGAAATGGCTTTGAGGGCCTTATTTATTAGAACCCCCCAATAACTCACCCCATTTTAAAAACTGCACCCCTGAAAGTATTCAAAACAGCATTTAGAAAGTTTCTTAACCCTTTAGGTGTTTCACAAAAATTAAAGCAATGTGGAGGTTCATAAATTAACAAATTTCATTTTTTTTTTGCAGAAATTAATTTTTAATCCATTTATTTTTGTAACACAGAAGGTTTTACCAGAGAAACGCAACTTAACATTTATTGCCCAGGTTTTGCAGTTTTAGGAAATATCACACATGTGGCCCTCGTATGCTACTGGACTGAAACACAGGCCTCAGAAGCAAATGAGCACCTAGGGGATTTTGTGGCCCCATTTTTATAAGGATATATTTTAGGCACCATGTCAGGTTTGAGGAGCTCTTGCAGTTCCAAAACAGTGGAAATCCCCCAAATGTGAACCCATTTGGGAAACAACACTCCTCAAGGAATTTATCTAGGGGTATAGTGAGCATTTTGGCCCCACAGGTTTTTTGAAGAAATTATTGGAAGTAGGCCATGAAAATGAAAATCTAAATTTTTCAAAGAAAATTTAGGTTTAGATAATTGTTTTTTTGATTTCCACAAGGACTAAAGGCGAAAAAGCACAACATTTGTAAAGAAATTTCTCCCGAGTAAAACAATACCCCATATGTGGTCAAAAACGGCTGTTTGGACACATGGCAGGGCTCAGAAGGGAAAGAGCGCCATTTGGCTTTTGGTGCTCAAATTTAGCAGGTTTGCGTAGGCGATGTCGCATTTGCAAAGTCCCTGAAGGGACAAACCAGTGGAACCCCCCACAAGTGACCCCATTTTGGAGACTACACCCCTTGAGGAAATGATCTAGGGGTATAGTGAGCATTTTGACCCCACATGTGTTTTGAATAAATTATTGGAAGTAGGCCATTAAAATGAAAATCTAAATTTTATCAAAGAAAATGTAGAGTTAGCTAATTTGTTTTCATTTCCACAAGGACTAAAGGAGAAAAAGCAGCACAAAATTTGTAAAGCAATTTCTCCCGAGTAAAACAATACCTCATATGTGGTTTTAAATGGCTGTTTGGACACAGGGAAGAGTTTAGAAGGGAGAGAGCGCCATTTGGAGCTCAAATTTAGTAGGAATGGTTTGCGGAGGCCATGTCACATTTGCAAAGCCCCATAAGAGACAAAACAGCGGAGACCTCCCAAAAGTGACCCCATTTTGAAAGCTACACCCCTTGAGAAAATTATCTAGGGGTATAGTGAGCATTTTGACCCCACAGGTGTTTTGCAGAAATTATTGGAATTAGGCCGTGAAAATGAAAATCTAAATATTTTCAAAGAAAATTAAGGTTTAGCTAATTTTTTTTTCTTTCCACAAGGACTAAAGGAGAAAAATCACCACATTTGTAAAGCAATTCCTCCCAAGTAAAACAATACCCCATATGTGGTCATAAACTGCTTTTTGGATACACGGTAGGGCTCAGAAGGGAAGGAGCGCCATTTGGATTTTGGAATGGTTTCTGGGTGCCATGTCACATTTACTGAGCCCCTGTAGTATTAGTTTAGTGGAAATACCCCAAAAGTGACTCCATTTGGGAAACTACAGCCCTTTAGGAAATTATCTAGGGGTATAGTGAGCATTTTGACCCCACAGGTGTTTTGCAGAAATTATTGGAAGTGGGCAGTGAAAATGAAACTCTAAATTAATTCAAAGAAAATGTAGGTTTAGCTAATTCTTTTTCATTTCCACAAGGACTAAAGGAGAAAAATCACTGCAACATTTGTAAGCAATTTCTCCAGAGTAAAACAATACCCCTTGAGGAATCATCTAGGGGTACAGTGAGAATTTTGACCCCAAAGGTTTTTACTCAATTAATTAGAATTGTGCCGTGAAAATTAATTTTTTTTTTCCAATAAGATGTAGTTTTAGATCAATATTTTTCATTTTCACAAGGAATAAAGAAGAAAAAGCACCCCAACATTTATAAATTAATTTCTCTCGAGTATGGTAACACCCGATATGTGGTTATAAACTGCTGTTTACATATATGGGAGGGTTCAGAAGAAAGGGAGTAGTATTTGACTTTTGGAGATAAGATTTTGCTGGAATGGTTTGCGGACGCCATGTTGCATTTGCAAAATCACTGATGTACAAAAAAAAAAGTGACCCCATTTTAGAAACTACACCCGTAAAGGCATTTATCAAGGGGTGTAGTGAGAATTTAGACCCCACAGGTGTTTTTTAGAAATGAATACCCAATATGTTGTGCCCAGCTTGTGCCACTGAGGAATCTTACCCCATAAATTGTTAAGCGGGTTCTCCCGGGTATGGTAATGCCTTACTTGTGAACATAAACTGCTGTTTGAGCACACTGTAAGGCTAAGAAGGGAAGGACTGCGATTTGGAGCATGGATTTTGCTTTGTAGTAGTTTGTTTGGAGTTATACTGGTATTTCAGTTTATAATGTGGGACCATATGTAATCTGTGCGGAGTACATCAGGGACATAATAAGTGGGTATAATAATGGGGTAAACAATACAATTAAGCATAGATGTGTGGTACGCTGTGAAGCAATCCGTTGTGCGCAGGCCGGTGTCGCACTGATAACCGTTTTCCTTCCTTATCCCCCTTTTGTAACACTCTGCATTTTTTGGGGTCTTTTTCTTTGTAGTTACAGAAATGCTGGGAAAGTGCTGCGCTGGTATAACACGGGCGCCCTCGCTTCCAGCAGATGTGCTATGTCCCTTCCTAGTTCCTACTAGGGCCCTGAAACTGAAGCAATGTTCTCCTCCGGCCTGCACATCAGGATGTTTTTTCATCACTGCATTACTAGTGCCATAACTTTTTTATTTTTCGGTTGATGGAGCTGTGTGAAGGCTCATTTTTTGCGAGACAAGCTGTAGATTTTATTGGTATCATTTTGGGACACATACAACATTTTGATCACTTTTTATTTAATTTTTTTCAATTGGAAATTACCAAAAACAAGCAATTCTGGAATAGTTTTTTTATTGTTTTTTTTTTTTCAGCATTCATGGTGCGCCATAAATTACATGTTAATTTTATTCTGCTGGTCGAAACGATTATGCCGATAAAAAATGTATATACTTTTTATGAATTGCAGCTTTTGCACAATAAAATCACTATTTTTTTTTTAAATGATTTGTTTTCTGTGTCGCCATATTCTAAGACCCATAATATGCTTTATTAGCCACATCTCATCTCTACTTACTACCCTGGTACCGTTACCGAAACACTGCATGAACTTTTTCTTAATTTTTTTCTGCTTGTATCTCCATCCCCGGGCCAAAGATTTATCCTTCCAGGCATCGCAGTGGGTGGCAGCCGGCAAACACCGATATCACAAGGACTCACGGTTGCAAGGTTCTCTGGTAGTGTGCCCACTACCACAGAAAGACATTCTGGTGAGTCTGCTGATAAAGGACTACTTTAAAGTGTATAGACCATACACAGTATGACATCACCTCAGAGGAATGCCACTTCTTCCCTTTTTCTTCACTTTTGCACCTATAAATGCCACTATCAGGCACCCATCACAGCCAACCTTAATATATACTTCGGTAGCTTTTCTCAGTGTATTCGTTAAACGGAGGACAAAAACACAGTGTAAACCTAGACTTAACTGTGCGCTAAGAACCACTATTGAACTCGTGATTGCCATCTCTTGCTATAGATCAGAAGTGTAGAGAAGTGCCGACTGTTCCTGTCTATTATTATAACATCATTGTTAACCAAAGATCTTTCACTCCTCAATTAAAATGGGCAATGGGCAATTAACATGCACTTCTGGCTTTGCCGAGTGAGTATGTTAATTCTATGGAGGCAAAATGTGAATGGAGGTAGAAGAGCAAATTCCAAAAACATCTGGTATTGCTTACTGCATTTTAGGGAAACAATAATATTGGACAGTAAAAATCAACCTAATGATGTATTGGGTTAGGTTATCTGTCCGACTTAATAGTTCGGCAGGCAGTATGGTCATATATTATGGTTCAATAAGTTTTTATTGTAACAGAAATAATTTTCAATACACGAAATAAGATGTCATGAGATATTGGCAAAAACAACATTCTGGCTCAAGAATAGAGTTTTGCAAGTACATATACGTAAGTTTTAACAAATAATAAAAAATAAAAAAAATATAAGGACAAGACAGTGGTGGGGGCGGGGGAAGTTAGAGAGTTGGTGGTATCATAATGAAAGTTGTTTCTTCAAAGTTATTCCAGTACATTAATCAGAAACTGAGTTGATGAGGTCATCACCAGTAAGCCAGGAGTCAAAGCGGTCAGAGGACCTAAATGTCATCCATAATTTCCATGTTGCAAGGACGGAGTCTAAGTGTCCATCACCTCCAGCTCTAATGTCTTCCATGTGCATGATGTGATTGAGGGCCTCTACCCATTGCAGGCATGTGGGGGCTATGGTAGATTTCCATAGTCGGGGGATAATTTGCCTTACCACCATTACAAAGGGACAGAGCAATCCCTTTTTAAGTTTGCTAATCGGGCTCGTAAAGATGGATAAGAGAGCTTGAGCTGGAGTCGGGCTCATATTGGTCCCACATAGAGAGTTATATCATTTAAAGATATCTTTCCAAAGGGTGGCTACAGGCTGACATTCCCACCATATATGCAACATGGATCCCACTTCATGATTACAATTGTGGATAGGCTTTATGTAGTTTGTCAGGTGTCCTGTACCATTGTGACAATATCTTGTAATTTAATTCTTGTAATCTGCTGGAGACCGACATTTTGTGAGAAAGAGAGTATGATTTATTCAAGTGGTCAGTGAAGAATTTCTGGCCCAATGCTCTCTACCATGAGAGAATAAATTTAGGAGTGAGGTCTCCCACCTCTCTTTCTAACAACACTCCATAGACCAAAGAGATAGGGTGTGTCGGAGCTGAGGAAGAAAAACATAGCTATTTAAATGAATGTAGTTAAGCGGTTTTCTGAGACATGTGTGAGGGTCAAAGAGGATATGAAGCTGCGTAGTTGAAAGTATGGTAGCCATCTATTAGGACGTAATCCTACAGTCTCAGTAATGTCTGCTAAGAGTTTCACCCCATTTTCTCCCACAACATCCCTAATCCCGGGTAATGAATTGGTGGACCTAAGTTCATGGGATAGAGTAGTGGAGAATCCTGGGTTACCTGGTACAGATATGTCCCGATGTAGCAGAGAACCTATACCAAGCTTTAAGCAAAGCCCTTTGGAAGGGTGATAGGCTCATGTCGGGAGTAGGAGATCTTACGGACCACCAGATCGCTCCTTGTGCCTGAAAAGGATTGTAGACCAATTCCATCTCCACCCAGAGTTTTGATGCACGGTGGTGGAAGATATCCAGAACACATGTACTAATGGTGGCTCTATGATACAGATTGAAATCAGGGAAAACCCGTCCTGCCTCGGCATTTGTGTTGTGTTAATAAAGAACGTTTGATCCTTGGTCTCGAAGGGCCCCACACGAAAGATTGCGTTATTTTTTGTAGCTGCATAAAAAGGTTGTTGGTGTACTCAGAGGGAGAGTTTGGAGTAAATACAACAAATGGGGTAATGTATCCATTTTCAATACACTAATCCTTCCAAACCAGGACAATATTAAAGTGCACCAACTATGAAGATCCCTTTCAATGGATTGTAACATTGGTTGGTAATTTAGAGAGAAAACCTGTCCCGAATCAGAGGGAATAAGCACCCACAAGTATTTTAAAGAAGAGAAGCGCCATTTGAATGGGAACTTAGTTTTAAGACAATTTACATCCTCTTGGGAAAGGTTGATATTTCGAATCTCTGATTTCTGAGAGTTCACTTTGAAATTGCTGAGTTCCCTATAAGTGTAAAATTCGTGCACAATTGAGGGAAGCGAGACTATCGGAGATGTGACATATAGCAACATGTCACCGGCAAAAAGCGAAGTTTGTGCGTAAGGGTACCGGTAGATATGTCTTGTATAGATGAATTGGCTCATATGGCATTGGCTAAGGGTTCCATTGCTAATAAGTATAAAAACTGAGATAATGGTCACCCTTGTCAAGTCCCATTGGATATTACAAAAGGGGAGGATAAGAATTCGCTGACACTTGCTGTGGGCCTATCATATAAAGCCATGATGCGTTGTATTATTCTAGGGCCTAGGATTATAGAGTGAAGAATTGCCTCTAGAAAGTTAACCCTATCGAAGGCCTTTTCTGCATCCACAGAGAGCAGGCAGAGACCAGAGCCGGAGTCACGAGCCCTTGCTATGAGGGACATGTTTTTTATGGTGTTATCCCGGGCTTCACGGCCGGGTACAAAGCCCACCTGCACTCTGTGAATCAGGGCAGGTATTAATGGCTGTAGACGTAGGGCTATAAGTTTTGGCATAAAATTTCATGCCTACATTAAGTAGGGATATTGGTCGGAAATTCCCGCATTCAGTTGGAGCTTTACCTGGTTTACAGTGATATGTGCCTGTAGAGATTGGGGAGGGAAACGGTCATTTCTGGAGATAGAGTTGAATGCTGCGAGAATGACTAGGAAGATCTTATCACTAAGTCTCTTATAGAACCTCTGGGTAAATCCGTCAGGTTCTGGACTCTTCCCTATTTTAAGGTCTTTTTTTTTGCGGATAGCACCTCAGAGTCAGAGAAATCCTGTTCGAGGTCCGTAGTTGTTTCTTCTGAGATGGATGGAGGGGCATGGCTGGACAGATAATTTGACAGATCCTCAGGAGATGAGCCATGTGAAGAACTGTATGGCTCAGAGATGTTGTATAGTTTAGTATAGTAGGAATGAAATTCCCTTAAGATGTCGTTATTAGAATGGACCACTTTATCAGGTGAATTGATAGAAAATATGTGTGTTCGAGGAGCCCATGGATGTATCGCCCTGGCAAACCATGCCCCGCATTAATCACCATACTCGAAAAAGCCCTTCCTAACCCTGCCTCTGAAGCTTCTGGATTTTTGTTCTAGAATGGATAAAATCCCTTGTCTTATGGAAGAGACCTCCTATTTGAGGATCTCTGATGGAGTAGATTTGTTACTAGTTTTTCTTTAAGCCTTAGGGTTAGGAACAGACCTCTGAGCTTGTGGGTGCGTTCTTTTTTTAGTCTGGCCCCATCGGAAATGAAACCCCCCCCCCTAAGAACACACTTAAGCGCTTCCCATTTAAGCGGAGCGCTTGTGGTGTCCGAAGAATGAATTTGAATGAAGGATTCAATTGTATGAATCTCTCCGATTCAAGCTGAGTTATCCAAAAGGTTGTCATTGAGCCTCCAGGATGATCGTGGAGCTCCAATCACAGATCCTGAAACTGACCCATATATAGGAGCATGATCTGACCATAGAAAGCTATCCATAGAGCTACGTGGGTGTTGGTCAATGAGGTTGTGCGAGATGAATAAATGATCAAGCCCCCAAAGGTCAACTAAGTGTAAAGCCTGAATATCCCTTTTCAGGTTACAGAGTAAGGAGTGGGAGATAGAGGACCTACCTGTTGATGAGTCTATGGATGCGTCGAACACCAAATTGCAGTATCCACCTAATATTATGTTGGAACCATCAGCGAAGTCAGCTAGAATTTTCAGAATCTGTGAACCAAATCCCACTTGTCCCTGGTTAGAAAAATAGACATTAGCGACAGTCAATACATGATTGGCAAATGCAATCTTGAGAAAAAGGTATCTCCCCTCTGGGTCACATTTAGTATCAAGTATAGTGTGTGTGAGTGATTTATGTAAGGGTATGGGGACTCCACCCGCTCTAGCAGTAGGATGCGGCCTATGATACCATGACAAAAAATAGTTGGCGGGGCACTTAGGAACCTCTCCAACTCGCAAATGTGTCTCTTGAAATAACAATGTTTACATGTTTTTTTATGAAGATTATAGAGAATCTGTCCTCTTTTGCTGGGAGGTTCACTGAAGTGACAATTGAGTAAAATATACCTTTTATTAGTAACTCATTTTAAAAAACAGGGGTAACACACCACTGTGAAATAAGCCCCACCGTGATAGTTAAAAAACGTATTAAACAGAAAACACTGAGTCATTATGATAGATATATCTCAGTGTTTGTAACAATGTTTCACTGACAACAGCATATGACCTGGGCACAACAGTAGTACAATCCCCAAAGTGCACCAGTGTCCGTGAACAAAACACCGGAACTCCTAGCGCTGGGTGTAAAACAATGCTACTGTCCCCTATGCAGACATTCAGTATACAATGAAAGACCCTACGCGTTTCAGATACTCATCCTCAGGGGTCCGTATCTTGGTCACTCTGGCCTCATCACCAGCGATAATGGTATTCAACAGCAGATATTCTGCTGTGCGTCACGGGAAGATGCTCGTATCGATGTCAACGGCATACTTCATTACAGGCGCTAGGTTACTATAAGCCCCAAACTCCACCCCTCGTTTTGGCGGCGATACATGAACTGACCAATCACACCACCCTCTCGATTCGTGACACCTGCCCATGTGACCCCCCGCCGTCAGCTGACAGCCAGGGGTCATCATCGGCCGCATCAATCCGAACGCGCAGGCGCAGTGGGAGCCAGGGACGTATCGCCCGGACTGCCAAGTAAGAGGAAGGTAAGAGCAAGCCGATAATTTGTTTGTGAGTATGTCTTGCGGGACAGTTACCCACCGCACGTGGACTGCCTCAAATAAGCAACTCTTTAGTTTAAAAACACATATTAGGTGGACAAGATAGCGGAATCCCTCCCATTTGAAATATTTAAACACAAGATCTCTGAATATGTTAAGTGGCCAATATGGCCATATCAAACATAGTGAACTATGCAAAATACAACCACCCAACCAAAAGGCCACCCGAGGTGAATATTGGCCGTCTAAGGTGGAGGAATGGTATAACATATTAAATAAAACAAGTATAATTAGTCTGCTCATTTAAACCCGCTGGTTGTATGCATGCCAGTCTATGGATCCATTGGGCTTCTTTGCGTAGAATAAGGTTGTCCCAGTCACCTCCTCTTTTGGGGGGTCTAATAAGTTCAATTGCTTGAAACTTTAAACATGCTGCTTGGCCTTGGTGTTTGGCATGCACATGCTTAGATATTGGGGTGTCCCTAGCATGGATAATATCTCCGACATGCTCCCTTATCCGGCGCCGAAATTGTCGCGCCGTTTTTCCCACATAATTAAGGGGGCATGGGCATGTAATGAGGTAAACCACCCCCGCTGTTTTGCAATTGACAAAATCCCGAATGTTGTATTTCTCCTGTGTTGCAACACTGGTGAAGCTATTCCCTTTGAGAATGAAGTCACAAGCTTTACAGCTACCACATCTGAAAGTGCCTGGTAATTGTCTATCCAGCCACGTACCCTTAGGTAAAATGGGGTCAAAACAGCTATGCATGACTCTGTCCCTGATGTTTTTCCCTCTCCGATACGTAACAGAGGGCCACTGTGTGATCTGATCAACCAAATCTGTGTCAGAACTGAGAATACGCCAATACCTTTTCAGGATTTGCATGATATCATTTTGTTTAGAATCATATGTGCCTATGAGTCTCGTAACTTGTTCTTGTTTACGTTTTTTAGGAACCAGAAGACATTGTCTATCTGCGTCCCTTGCTCCCGCATAGGCCTTTCTGATTACACCCTTGGGGAAGCCTCTATCCTTCAATCTTATCTTGAGTTCCTGAGCCTGGCACTCAAAGTCACCCATGGAGCTACAATTCCTGCGTACTCTCATAAATTGGCCTTTTGGAATGCCACGTTTGAGGGGATAAGGATGACAGCTGTTCCATTGCAAGAAACTATTGGTTGCTGTTTCTTTCCGGTGTACCTTTGTACGAATTGTACCTTCTCCTGTTTTTATAATTTTCAAATCCAGAAAAGACAATTCATTTTCACTGATCTCACACGTGAACCTAAGCCCTATATCATTTGTGTTGAGGGCTGCTACAAAACTATGGAACTCCTCTGCTGTAGAGTTCCAAAGAAGCAGCACGTCATCAATATATCTAATCCATAGTCCAATGGACGAAGTCCATTTTGTAAAATTGTCCCCAAAGACAATTGTCTCCTCCCACCAGCCAAGAAATAAATTTGCATAGGTGGGAGCGGCAGGACTCCCCATTGCAGTGCCACATTGCTGATGAAAGATCTTGTCTTCAAAGATAAATATATTTTTTTCAAGAACGAATTGTAATAACTGCAAAACAAATTGGTTATGGGCTGCAAACTGAGTGCCCCTTGATCCAAGGAAGTACTCAATCGCCTTGTAACCCAATTTGTGAGGTATGGATGAATACAACGCCTCAACATCCAGGCTAGCCAACAGTGTGCCTCTCTCCAAAGAAATACCATCAATCTGTTTCAGAACATCCATAGTGTCACGTACATATGATGTGAGACTCAAAACAAAAGGGCGCAACACCTGATCAACATATGTACTCACATTTTGAGTTAGATTATTAATGCCTGAAACAATAGGTCTGCCACGTAAGGGGGGATACCCTTTGTGGATTTTGGGCA
Organism: Rhinoderma darwinii; assembly: GCF_050947455.1. Classification (NCBI taxonomy): domain Eukaryota; kingdom Metazoa; phylum Chordata; class Amphibia; order Anura; family Rhinodermatidae; genus Rhinoderma; species Rhinoderma darwinii. The sequence continues at coordinate 158,443,640 of NC_134689.1, forward strand.
GGCTATAAAAACATGCCATGATCGGAAATTGTGGAAACAGGAACCCAAACTCGCTAGCACTGATCAGAGATCTGCTCTTTGCATCACTCAGAATGCCCAGCAACTCTTTCTTGAACAGTGCTGTGGGGTTATCCTTCAAAATGGTATAACAGTCAGGGTTAAGTAAAATGTTCTCACACATTTTTTTGTAGTCATCTCTGCCCATGACCACGATGTTCCCACCTTTATCAGATGCCTTTAGAACGATACTTTGTTTTTTCTCTAAGGTGGTCAGAGCTACTCTTTCGGACCAGGACAGGTTGTTGTCTATGCCCCTAATGTCCTGACTGAGATTTTTGATCTCATCTCCCACCATTTCCACAAATAAATCCACATTGGTAAAATCTCCTATAGGTGGCAGCTTTCTACTCTTCAATTTAAGATTGGTGAAAGGACCTAGACCTGGGGTTCTACCAGATTCCTCTAGTAACCCCTCTAAGGCCACAAGGCCTTCCATATCAGATTCTTCTAACCCCAATTCAATACATTTTTTTCTATTATGGTGTTTGAAGAATTTGATCCATTTGAGTTTGCGAGCAAACAAATTAAGATCCTTTATCCAAGAAAATGAGTCAAACTTAACAGTGGGGACAAAGGAAAGGCCCTTTTCTAGTAACGTGTTCTCTGATGCACTCAGATTATAATCAGATAGGTTAATGATTCGTAGTCTATCCATATTTCCCTTCACTAATCCTTTTGTCCCCTCAGCATGTAGCGGGAAATGGGGGGATTGTTGGCTAAAAAATTATTGCCACTATTAGAAGGGGTTCTAGCACGGCCTCTATTCCTACCTCTAGCTCCTCCCCTATATTTTTGTTTCCCACCATTACTGGTGGGAGCATTCATACATCTGACATTGAAGGAGCAAAATGACAGGTCATACATCTTTCCTAAGCACAAAATACCACAGTATATTAATTAGGAAACACTAGGTTAGACACAGGGGGGGAAGAGAGTGGGAGAGACAAAGACAAAACTCATGTAAAAAGGATAAACAAGAAAACAAATAGTGTACAAAGGAGAACTTATGTAGTTCTTGATCAAACTAAGCGAAACAAATGCAACACTTGGTGTTGCGGTCCCAAGGTGGGGGAGAGATAACTGATGCAGAAGAAGGCTCCTCTAGGGACCCCCTGCTATAGGAGACCCTGTAGGGCCCCATGATTGGCTTCAGGCAACATGGTGAAACAACTAGTCGTGGCATAACTGTAGGAAAACAATAAAGAAGAACAGGCATATGTGTTCAATATATAAAAGCTAAGTATGAGAACTAAACTGTATGGTGGATAAAAACATGGAGGACAATTTAACATGGTGATATATTTGAAAATCTGTCACAGTTCAAGAAGGGCATCCTCATCTCAGGAAACTCGATACCTCAAGAAATCAAGAATCTTGAACACCTCAGGTCGGTGTAGCCCTGGGCCTTTTGTGATCCCTCTGAGGTTTAGGGCGAGAAATTTGCAAATTCTCCCTGGGAGCAGGAATCGGGATCATCGTCGGGCGAGGCCATTCAGGAAGAGATATCATATGTATTTCAAAAGTCCCCAGAAAGTTTGGTAGATCTCCCAGGTGTCTGAAGACTGCAGATTTTCCATCTTTGTGAGCTATGAGTTGGAACGGGTATCCCCACCTGTATGGAATGTCCTTATTGCTGAGAACGACCAATAGTGGTTTTAAAGCTTTTTTTTAATTGAAGGGTGCGACGAGCTAGGTATAGTAAAATAAGGAGGGGATGGAATGTCCTTATAGCTTAGGTCATCCGAATCTCGTGCCCTCCGTAAGATTGCCTCCATGTCCTTGTAGAAAGGTATCCTACATATGATATCACGAGGCTGAGAAGAGTCATTGGATTTAGGTCTCGGTGCTCTATGTATTCTGCCAATCTCGATCAAGTGGTCTTTCGGTCTCTGGAGCAACATACCAAAGAATTCCTGAGCCAAAGATTCTAAATGGCGTGCTATGACTTCCTCACACCCCGATGCGGAGATTGTTTCTCCTATGGCAATTTTCGATATCATCAAAGTGGGTTAATATATCGGTTATTTGGACCGAGTGTTCCTGTATTGCTTGTTTGTGTAAATCTAGCGTGTTAAGAGTGGTCCCTTTAAAGTTCCTCCACCTCAGCCAATCTGGAGCCCACCTGTTCTAACTCTCTTTGAATGGTTTCCATATCACGCTTATGGGAGGCTTTTAAATTGAATTCAATGTCCTCTCTCGTGGTCATGGATCTTATGTGGGCCTTCCAGTCCCAATCCTTCGCCTGCTGTTGCATGCGTTGTGGGGTGGGTCCCTTAGCGGGGAGAACCGCAGAGTTAGAAGATGATGAGGTGGCCCATGGAGGTGATGTCTCCGGTAAGACCAACATGGTCGATGTACAAGGCAAGGCCTTGTGGTGACTTAACGACCACGTTTTGCTGCAATGTTTCTGGGGACGTAACAGAGATGGAATCTTGTCGTCGAGTTCGCCCGCTTGAGATTGGCGAAGTAGGCCGTGATGAATTGGCGGGTCGTAATAAAGGTGGGTAATACCCCATATGTGGGCTTACCTTGTCCAGTTGTGAGGCCCCCGTGCTCGTTTCCAAAGGGTCCCTCTGAGATGTCTGTGACGGGGACCCGTGCTGGAGACCTGATGCATGTAAGGACACTAAAGATGCCAGCACCATTTTGGACGCTATCTCAGGGGATGTAGCTTGTTGGCACGAGAGGGTGAAAAACTTGTCTATGCGACCTGTAATGGGTTCCTGTGCAGCTAGACTTTGACCCTTCGTCTTTCTGCGGACCATAGCCCGTGTTAGGTAGTTGTGCGTTGCCTGTGCCATGATGAAATTGATGTATGGGTTCTTTCGAGGTGCGTCCTATCCTGCCATCAGTCAGCCACACTCCTTCATGGTCATATATTATATCAGCGGTCTGTACAACATCAACTCATATGAGCCGCTTTCATAATTTCTGATTTGGCTAGTACTAAATAAATAAGATACAATATATTTATACTGGTGTTTTTTCTTTTTTAAATACACTAATTAAAGCCACTTGTATAACAATGCACACTAATAGAGAGGCAGTAATCATGTTACTGGTTTTGTCCTCCAACCTGCTTTAAAATGATCAAAACTGTAATCTGATTGGTTGCTTTATGGGCAACTGCACCAACTTTTAACCATAAGATCCAATATATTTATAGCATATTTGTGAGCTGGCACTTAAGAGATCAGGCTGGGTTTCCCGTTGTCTTCAAACTAGGATTGCTCATGTGTATTTTTGGCAGCACTGATTTTGGCACTCAGCGATAAGAAGCTTAGGCAGAGCATGTGTTTAGAGTGCGGCTGTTGTTAGATCACTCCTGGCATTCACTTGCAGTAGAAGGAACATATTTATGTTTTTCAGCTGGGCTACCTGTCGTTTTAATTTTTTTTTCTATTGTTTCTGCCATTTACACCAGTATTGTCCCTTCCATTATTATTATGGCTACTTTAGATCAATTACTGCTGGAATATTGTATTTATTGTGTGTGTTGGTAAATACTTGCATTCCCCATAAAATAAGGATTCTGGAGCATCTTTTCTTAGAACTCTGCATTGTACCGTTCATCTGTTATTTCTCCTACAAATGTATAAATTGAAAACTGGACGTTAGAAGTTGGGGGCGTTTCTTAACAATGTCTGACACTGTCCAATCAATGCTTACAGTCTCAGACTGTGTAGGGACTCACCCCTTTGACATAGGGAATGTTAATAACCAGTTGTCAATTTTTCATAAATTTCTAGGAGGAAGAACAGAAAAACGACACAATGCAGAGTTCTAAGGAAAGATGCCCCAGAATTGTGATTTTATGCAGAATACAAGTATTGACTAAACATATATGTCAGGAATGCTGACAGGTCCTCTTTAACCCCTTGCCAACATTTAACATATACTATACTTACGTCATAGCCGACACAGGGAAGTATAGAGCTTTATACTAAGCAGGTGTCGGCTGTATGAATCAACTGACACTTCACTGCAGCGAGTGGATTCACACTCGTTTAACCTCTTAGATGCCACGGTCAATAGCTGCGATCTACAAGGAGAGTGGGGGTGGTGCTGCGATCTACAAGGGGTGCTATCTGCCAGGGTGTGTGGCAGTATATGGGGGTGGCACTATGTCACTATATGTGGTCACTGCGCAGTGGCGGATTAAGAAGACCATGGGCCCTGGGCTGTTACCCAAACTTGGGCCCCCCTTCTCCACCGCCGCCCTGCCGTGCCGTAACTATTGCTAACACTACCTTTTTGCACAAGCATTAACAAATGGGTGTTACGATTCCCCTTTCACAGGGCTGTGTCCCTACATACTGACAGTATCACACTGTGCAGGGACACAGCGCTAACCCCCCATGTAGACAGCGCCACACACACCCCCCCTGTAGATAGAGCCATACATGCAACCCCCCTGTAGATAGAGCCACACACACACACACCCCTGTAGATAGCGCCACACACACAAAACCCCCTGTAGAGAGCGTCACACAGCCCCCTATAGATAGAATCACACAGCCCCCTATAGATAGCATTACACAGCACTCCCCCTTATATATAGTGCCACACAGCGCTCCCCCCCTTTTATATAGTGCTACACAGCGTCGCTACAGTGCATCCCTGGGATGACATTTTATCCCATATGACTGTTGCAGCCTGTGATTGGCCTGTGATTGGCTGCAGCGGTCACATGGGGTGAAACGTCATCCCAGGAGGCTGGCCCGGACGAAGAAACAGAATTCTGGGCAAGTATAAGATTTTTATTTTTTCTAAATTGCGTTTTTACATAACATCTGTTATTTGTTGCAGGTTTTACCTCCCCATTGAATTAAATGGGGAAAACCCGAAACAAATGAGATGTGTTTACGCAAATACAATTGACATGCTGCGGAATAAAAAACCCCACCGCAGGTCAATTTCTGAGCTTTTTTTTTTCCCACTTATCATTTACGCAGTGTGTGATGAGAATTGTTCACATCTAATCTACTCTGCTGCTACTGTATTAGGGCTTGTCCACACTTAACGGAATTGCTGCGTATTTTCCGCCCGGAAAATATGCAGAATACGGTAGCAGCAAAGTGAGTGAGACTTACCAAATCTCATCCTGACGCTGCGTAAAATTTCCGACCAGACATTTTGTCCTGCGGTGCGTATTTCTCGTACTGCAGCTTGTCAATTCCTGCTGCGGAAAGTGGACAGAATTGATGCGTTTTTTCAGAGGAGACGTCACCATCTCCCAACATTGAGAAAAACGCAGCAAAATACGCACCATTTTCTGCAGCAAAAATGCAGGAAATGGTGCTTTTTTTTCTGCAGCAAAATTTCTACTAGTTTCTGCGGAATTGCTGCAGAAATATATATATATATATATATATATATATATATATACAGTCCAAAGATAGATGAACACAGCACTCCAATGGTTCCAGGAAATCAGGCCTTGTGCTCGTTACCTGGGGGTGAATCAAATTCCCCAACATCCAATAGAGAGAAGTATAGGACACAGTAACGGCACCAGGACTTCAGAGTAGATGAAAGCAAAAGTGGATTTATTCACCTCAATACAGCAACATTTCGGTTCAACAGGAACCTTTCTCAAGCCATAGCAAACTAAACAAAGTGTCAAATATTTATAGGAGGAGCATACATAAATAGACAATAAAACAATTATATGTATAATTCCATAAAAACATATAAAAAAGTGTATACCAGTATTATAAAAAGACGTTCATAGAGTGCACATAATTCTTCCACTGTAGAGCATATAGAAACAATAAAATATGCATAAAGAGTGTAATAATAATCGCAAGAAACCAGTGGCGGACACAGACTGCAAAAGGCCCCTGTGCAGATAATGTGCCAGGGCCCCCCCCCCCCACCCCGCAAACTTCTCATGGCCGACGGTCCGCTTTCAGCTGCATCGCTGGGTCTCCTAAGTGACCCAACAATGCAGCACTAGCAGCCGGGGCGTCACTAAGGCTGGGTTCACACACACACTATTTACGGACGTAATTTGGGCGTTTTAGCATTGAATTACATCCGAAAATGCGGCTCAAAAGCGTCGGAAAACATCTGCCCATTCATTTGAATGGGTCTTACGATGTTCTGTGCCGATGGTCATTTTTTTTTACGCGCCGCTGTCGAAAGGCGGCGCGTAAAAAACTGCCTGTCACTTCTTCAGATGTAAATGGAGCCGTTTTCCATGGACTCCATGGAAAACCAGCTTCAATTACTTCCGTAGTGGACGCAGCAAAAGACGCCTGCACATGCCATTACGGCTGAAATTACGGTGCTGTTTTCTCCTGAAAACAGCACAGTAATTTCAGCCGTAACAGACGCTGCCGTGTGAACATACCCTCAGGGCTTAAAATGTCCGGGAAATAGCCCCAATACATATGTGTCCGCCCCAAAAAAAAGTGTGTGTATAGGAGACAGCATAGCATATCTATAGCACTACGACCCTATAAACTATGGATAGGATTAGATACAGTGGCTGAGCAGACAGTATCACACATGATAGGATTAGATACAGTGGCTCAGAAGGCAGTATCACACATGATAGGATTAGATACACAGCTCAGCAGACAGTATCACACATGATAGGATTAGATACAGTGGCCCAGCAGACAGTATCACACATGATAGGATTAGATACAGTGGCTCAGCAGACAGTACCACACATGATAGGATTAGATACAGTGGCTCAGCAGACAGTACCACACATGATAGGATTAGATACAGTGGCTCAGCAGACAGTATCACACATGATAGGATTAGATACAGTGGCTCAGCAGACAGTACCACACATTATAGGATTAGATACAGTGGCTCAGCAGACAGTATCACACATGATAGGATTAGATACAGTGGCTCAGCAGACAGTATCACACATGATCGGATTAGATATAGGGCCCAGCACAGTATCATACATGATTGGATTAGATACACAGCTCAGCAGACTGTATCACACATGATAGGATTAGATACAGGGCCCAGCTCGCTGACATTGCGGCTCCAGCGCTGGACCCAGGAAAGGTAAGAATAATAATTTTGCTTCTTTATGTGTTACTGATTATTTTTGTGTGTTTGTTTTTTTTACAGGTTCGGTTGTTGGACTTCGGATACGAGGACTTCAATGACGGCGTTTTTTTTATTCTCAATAAAATGGTTAATGAGGGTTGTGTTTTTATTTCAATAAAAAAAATTTCTATGTGCTTGTATCTTTTTAAACTTTATTATCACCGCCTTAGTAATGGCCGCTGGCTGATTGACAACCTCCATTACTAAGGCGAGGCTTAATGTTAGCCGGTGCAGAGTCTACACTAACCCCCATTATTACCCCGGTACCCACCGCCACCAGGGGTACTGGGAAGAGCCGGGTACAAACCAGTACCCGACCAGCTGTAGTGACGGGCAGGCACCGGGGTGGCCGCAGGCTGGTAGTATTAGGCTGGGGAAGGCCAAAAACAGTGGCCCTTCCCACCCTTGTAATGCTGCCTGCTGCTGCTGTGTTGCATCTGGCTGGTTATGAAAATTGGGGGGGACCCGACATCGTTCTTTCCAATTATTTTTTAAATGACGTGGCGTCCCCCCCATTTTCATAACCAGCCAGATACAATAAAGCAGCAGCAGCCTAGCATCACCAGGGTAGGAAGGGCCACTGTATCTGGCCTTTCCCCTCCTGATAATACCAGCCTGCGGCCACCCCAGTGGCCGACCATCACTACAGATGGTCAGGTACTGGATCGTACCCGGCTCTTCCCAGCACCCCTGGTGGCGGTGGGTACCGGGGTAATAAAGGGGGTTAGTGTTAGCCTCTGCACCGGCTAACACTAAGCCCTGCCTTAGCAATGGATGCTGTCAATCAGCCGGCGGCCATTACTAAGGCGGTAGTAATATAGTTTAAAAAAAACCACAAAGACATAGAAAAAATATTTTATTGAAATAAAAAAAAAAAACACAACCCTCATTAACCATTTTATTAATAAAAAAAAAAGCTGTCATCGAAGTAGTCCTGGAATCCGCCGTAGTCCAACGACCGAACCTGTAAGAAAACACACAAAAAATGATTAGTAACACATGTGTTAGGGTATGTGCACACACACTAATTACGTCCGGAATTGACGGACGTATTTCGGCCGCAAGTACCGGACCGAACACACTGCAGGGAGCCGGGCTCCTAGCATCATAGTTATGTACGACGCTAGGAGTCCCTGCCTCGCTGCCGGACAACTGTCCGGTACTGAAAACATGATTACAGTACAGGACAGTTGTCCCACAGCGAGGCAGGGACTCCTAGCGTCGTACATAAGTACGACGCTAGGAGCCCGGCTCCCTGCAGTGTGTTCGGTCCGGTACTTGCGGCCGAAATACATCCGTCACTTACGGACGTAATTAGTGTCTGTGCACATACCCTAAGGCTTAGATACAGGGCCCATGTGTGATACTGTCTGTGGGACCCTGTATCTAAGCCTACCACAAGGTAGGCTTAGATACAGGGTCCAGCAGACAGTAATCTTATACAGTATAAGATTACTGTGTGCTGGGGCCCTGTATCTAAACCTACAGTGTGGTAGGCTTAGATACAGGGCCCAGCAGACAGGATCACGCATGGGCCATGTATCTAAGCCTACCATGTGATTGGCTTAGATACAGGGCCCAGCAGACAGCATCACACAATCTGTGATCCTGTCTCATGGGCCCCCTAAGCCTGCTACATCGTAGGCTTAGGGGTTGTGCAGTCCCTAAACATTGATGGCCTATCCTCAGGATAGGCCATCAATAGCTGATGTGTCGCCCGGGACCCGCAAATCAGCTGTTTTGAAGGGGCCGCAGCACTCGTACGAGAGCTGCTTCCCCTTCATTTCACTACTCGCCCACACTGTGAATCGCCGAAACCGATTCACAGTGTGACCGGAATGAAGTGACAGGAATGAAGGGGAGCAGCTCTCGTACGAGTGCTGCGGCCCCTTCAAAACAGCTGATTGGCGGGTCCCAGGAGTCGGACCCCGCCAGTCAGGGCTATCTTACCTTCCTCTTCGGCCGCGGCGGGAGTTCTGTCGTCTCGATGCTGTGCGCGGCGCATAGCGCTGTGACGTCATGTGCTGCGCACAGCGCCTGACGTCAGGACCTCCGCTGCGATCCGGAACCAGGAAGGTAAGTAAAGTATGTTACTATAGTAACAGGGGCCCGCGGCCCGAGTTACTATAGTAACTTTTTATTGATGTGGTGCGGGGGGCCCGGTCGCAATTGCGACCGCTGCGACCCCTATAGCTACGCCAGTGGTCCACGGGCCTCTGTCTCAGTCCTCAGCATCGCGCAGCTGAGAACTGAGTCGGCCAGCAGAGGAACGGGCCCCCTTCCCACGCGGGGCCCTTGTGCAGCTGCACCGGCTGCACATGCGGTATGTCCGCCCCTGCAAGAAACACTGTAAATAAGGGCATTTTAAGATAATTGGAAGCAGGCAGAAGCTAATTCTACTTAAGCAGCAATGTACTTACTGTAAATCGTTCGGTCTGCGAGGAGATAGAAAAGTGCGCCTGACACACTCGTGTGTGTCTACTGCGCATGCTCCAAGATGGCGCCCACACCGGATATTAAGTCCGATGGAACGCATCAGGCAGCAAATCACCCCCGCGCATGCGCCACGACGGAACTTGCGTTCCACCCCTACTGCGCACGCGCCAGCCGGGATTTAAATATATATAGAGCAAAGACTTCTGACAATAGCATCATATCTAAAATTGGACATAATCCACATGATATACTAGACTATATGGTCCATCCCCCAAAAGGTTAGATGGGTTTTGGACCATAATTTCCACACATTGGAAAGCTAGATCAATAAGAATACAAAGACAATGCTGTCAGTATAATGTAAAGCCCCCTAGTGGTAGGAATGTAGATATATATGTCATTATAACTCAATGTAATGTGACTATAGTCACCAATGGGGCAAATAAAAATATTATACTAGAGGGAACATTAGCACTCCAACAAGGATATCAAATATTCCCAATAAATACCATAGCAAAGAAAAACGCATCTGCCGAAATAAGGTAACATGCGTTAAATATCAATGCTGAGCCCACAATTAGATAGAGACGATAATGAACATTTATTAAGAACACAAAGGAGGAAATACAGACATCAACAGCATTAGAACTATATGGTCTACATAGGCAATTATTTTAGACCATTGCTATTTTTTCAATTGACTATCTCATTTGAGCTTTGTTGATATATATTCCAAACGTGACGTTATCGTTTTAAAGAGAAGACTTCTGCCGCTTTCCAATATCTCTCAAAATTGCTTAACATGCAGTTGTGTATCTGAAAAGTGTGGAAGAAAAAACATATTAATATACAATATATGTGAATATAAAAACAAATATAAAATATGTATATTCAAAGAAAGGTCAAAATAAGACCTCAGTTAAACTATACATCAAAGACACAAATTATACCTTCGAGAACGTCAACCGATCATATCTCTATAGATCCACGGGAGAGAACAAGTGAACCATCACTATCTCAAATATGCGGGCCACAAGGATATTCTATATTCAACCCCTTAAGAGACATGGTTTCTAATTTAAAAATCCACTCGAGCTCTTTTCTTTTGAGTGCCAGACCCCTATCACCGCCACGTCTCAGTTGAGGCACAGAGTCAATGATTCTGAATCTCAACTGTGATAAACTATGTTTTTTCTCAACAAAGTGTCTCGACACTGGTAGATCTTGCCTCTTAGTATTGATGTTTGATTTGTGATTTCTCATCCTGAGACGTACCTCTGTAGTGGTCTCACCAACATAGTAAAGACCACATGGGCAACTCAACAAATAAATGGCATAAGAAGATTGACATGTAAAAAAGCCTTTGATGTTTATTGACTGGCCAGTTTGTGGGTGATTAAAAACGCCACCCTTGATCATATTATCACAGATGTTACAGCCAAGACATGGAAAACACCCATGTTTCGGAGGGGCCAAAAACATCTGATTTTTCCGATGCGACCCAATATCGGCCTTGACCACACTGTTTTTAATTGTTTTACCTCTCCTGTATGCCATCATAGGCCTCTCTTGGAATTCAGTAACCTTCGGAAAGGCTCTCTCTAACATCTTCCAATCTCTCCTCAGAATCCCACCAATCTGTGGGCTTAGTGAGGAGAAAGTGGAGATAAATGGTAACCGGACATTCTTGTTCCCAACTACCTGACCACTGAGGAGGTCCTGTCTATCCAGCAGTTCAACCTTCCGTCTATTAAAATCCAAAACATAGTCCGGATAACCCCGATCAGAGAACTTTTTACACATTTGGTCGAGTCTTGAGGACAGTTTATCCTCCTGACTCACCACCCTCTTAACTCTAATCAGCTGACTATAAGGCAGTGATTTCAACATCGTGCTTGGATGGCCGCTAGTGAAGTGTAAGAGATTGTTTCTGTCCGTTTTTTTAGAAAACAGATCAGAAACCAATCTATTATTGACAATAGAGATTAGAGTATCCAAAAATTCAATAGAGCTTGTAGAAAATGACATGGTAAATAGAATTGTGGAATTCAAACCGTTAAGAAATGTGACAAACTCCTGTAATTGACTCATTGAACAGGTCCAGATGAGGAAGACATCGTCTATGTATCTCCACCACCGCAGTACTTGACTGAAGTGGTGGGACACATAGACAAGGCCCTCCTCAATCCGCCGCATAAAAATATTGGCATATGTGGGGGCCATATTAGACCCCATTGCCGTTCCTCTCTTCTGTAGATAAAATGTATCTCCTATCAGGAAATAGTTTTTCTCAAGAATAAATTCCAATAATGATCGGACAAACCCAATTTTGTCCTCAGAGAAGCCAGACTTTTCCAAATAAAAAAGCGAGGCATCAATGCCTTCCTGATGGGCAATTGAGGTATACAGACTACCCACATCAAGGGTAACCAGAACCGACCGGTCAGGGATCAAAAGATCCTGGATCCTGACCAGGAAGTCCGAGGTGTCCCTGATGTGGGAGTCCGCACCAATGGCAAACTGCCTAAGGATTTTATCTAAAAACATTGCCGCTGGGACAAACAGGGAATCACTCCCTGAGACAATGGGACGTCCAGGGGGCCGAGTGGAATCCTTGTGGATTTTAGGCAGGAGATAAAGAACAGGAGTCACAGGGAATTTCACCTGTAAAAAATCATGTAAATTTCTATCAATAATTTTACTCTTAAATGCATTACCGACCAGGGTATCCAACTCACGTAAATACGTGAACTTAGGGTCACCCAATAGAACAGCATAAACATTAGTATCATTCAGTTGTCTTGTCATTTCTTCCAGATAAAGGGAGGTGTCCATAACAACTATGGCACCTCCCTTATCTGCCGGCTTGATTGTAAGATCCCTAGTATCCATTAATTCTCCCGTGGATCTATAGAGATATGATCGGTTGACGTTCTCGAAGGTATAATTTGTGTCTTTGATGTATCGTTTAACTGAGGCCTTATTTTGACCTTTCTTTGAATATACATATTTTATATTTGTTTTTATATTCACATATATTGTATATTAATATGTTTTTTCTTTCACACTTTTCAGATACACAACTGCATGTTAAGCAATTTTGAGAGATATTGGAAAGCGGCAGAAGTCTTCTCTTTAAAACGATAACGTCACGTTTGGAATATATATCAACAGAGCTCAAATGAGATAGTCAATTGAAAAAATAGCAATGGTCTAAAATAATTGCCTATGTAGACCATATAGTTCTAATGCTGTTGATGTCTGTATTTCCTCCTTTGTGTTCTTAATAAATGTTCATTATCGTCTCTATCTAATTGTGGGCTCAGCATTGATATTTAACGCATGTTACCTTATTTCGGCAGATGCGTTTTTCTTTGCTATGGTATTTATTGGGAATATTTGATATCCTTGTTGGAGTGCTAATGTTCCCTCTAGTATAATATTTTTATTTGCCCCATTGGTGACTATAGTCACATTACATTGAGTTATAATGACATATATATCTACATTCCTACCACTAGGGGGCTTTACATTATACTGACAGCATTGTCTTTGTATTCTTATTGATCTAGCTTTCCAATGTGTGGAAATTATGGTCCAAAACCCATCTAACCTTTTGGGGGATGGACCATATAGTCTAGTATATCATGTGGATTATGTCCAATTTTAGATATGATGCTATTGTCAGAAGTCTTTGCTCTATATATATTTAAATCCCGGCTGGCGCGTGCGCAGTAGGGGTGGAACGCAAGTTCCGTCGTGGCGCATGCGCGATGGTGATTTGCTGCCTGATGCGTTCCATCGGACTTAATATCCGGTGTGGGCGCCATCTTGGAGCATGCGCAGTAGACACACACGAGTGTGTCAGGCGCACTTTTCTATCTCCTCGCAGACCGAACGATTTACAGTAAGTACATTGCTGCTTAAGTAGAATTAGCTTCTGCCTGCTTCCAATTATCTTAAAATGCCCTTATTTACAGTGTTTCTTGCGATTATTATTACACTCTTTATGCATATTGTATTGTTTCTATATGCTCTACAGTGGAAGAATTATGTGCACTCTATGAACGTCTTTTTATAATACTGGTATACACTTTTTTATATGTTTTTATGGAATTATACATATAATTGTTTTATTGTCGATTTATGTATGCTCCTCCTATAAATATTTGACACTTTATTTAGTTTGCTATGGCTTGAGAAAGGTTCCTGTTGAACCGAAACGTTGCTGTATTGAGGTGAATAAATCCACTTTTGCTTTCATCTACTCTGAAGTCCTGGTGCCGTTACTGTGCTCTATACTTCTCTCTCTCTCTCTCTCTATATATATATATATATATATATATATATATATATACACGCACACACGAGTATGCACATTATACACATCACAGACACACACGAGTATGCACACAGCCCGACACAGAGCCCGCCGACAGTCTCCCCACCCCCATGTCCCGACAGCTAGCAGCAGGAGGAGAGATGTTTAGAGCAGGGAAGGGGGGCTGGAGGGGGAGCTTCTAAAGCAGCAGAGACAACGGCTGCTCAGTAGGAGCGAAGCTCCCCTCCAGGGGCGTAACTAGGAAAGACTGGGCCCCATAGCAAATTTTTGACTCGGGCCCCCCCTCCCCTGGGTATCTGCCCTTGTAGATAGTGCCTTTTTTACAGCCCCCCCTGTAGATAACGCCATACAGCCCCCCCTGTAGATAACGCCATACAGCCCCCCCTGTAGATAACGCCATACAGCCCCCTCTGTAGATAGCACCATACATCTCCCTGTAGATAACACCATACAGCCCCCCCTGTAGATAACGCCATACCAGGAGTCCCGTTCACATCATGTACCGTGGTCGGGCCGGAAAATCCGGCTGACACACGAACCGTTTTTTGTCGTTTAAATTCAGCCTTAAAGGAACAGTGTCATCACAAATTATTTTTTTATATGTTAAAGATGTTAGTGCTTTATTAAAAACGTTTATATTTATTTGTGTGTTTGTGTTTTACTTTTTCTTATTTTTACACTTTTTCTTCCCTATGGGGGCTGCCATTTTTTGTTCCATTTCTGTATGTGTCGATTAACGACACATACAGACATGGAATACGGCAGCCACAGTCCCATAGGGACTGCGAACGGCTCCCGTCCCATTCACTTGTGTGTACGGCGTCTGTGTGGGAACTGCGCATGCGCCGCTCCCACACAGTCCAATTTGAAATTGGCGCCGTCCGGCGCCATTTTCCTGTGGACCGGAAGTCGCGGCCGGACAGTAATATTACTACTTCCGGTCGCGGCTTCCGGACTTGTGCACTTGGACCAGCGGCAGCAGACGGAGCGGACGGGCCGGAGGGAGCCGCGGCGGCAGGAGCAGGTAAGAGATTTCAATGTATGTTCGTGTTTGTGTGTGTTTACTACTGTATGTAAACCTACTACACTGTGTGTTAGCTCAAAAAATGGCGACACACAGTGTAGGAGGTTACACCGTTCAAACCCCTCGTTTATCCCGGCACTAGCCAGGATAAAGGAGGGGGGGGATGCTGAGAGCTCACTAGAGCGAGGGCTTTTTACCCAATTTTGCAATGCTGCAATTTTGGGAATAGCTCCATCTAGTGACCAGAAATGGGAAATATTATAAATTAGAATTAATTTATAATATTTCCTGTCTCGTGAAAAAAATAAAAAAAATTTGAACAATGTTTAATCACCCACACACTAAATGTTTAATTAAAAAAAAACAAACATGTTTTTCTGGCAACACATTCCCTTTAATGTCATTTGTTTAACACTTGATCGTGAGGCCGGTAATCTCGCCCCAGAGTGCCCGCTATCTTAATGTCCCTGCTGCAATTTACATTCCTCTCGCCTGCAATGTCAGAGACCGGTTGATGTGGTGACGGGCAGAGAGGGATGTAAGTGCACGCAGTGTATAATTGAGTATAGGTTCTGTTAACCTGTTCCCTGCCGAGAAACACAGAAGTTATAATTAATTACATAGACATTTTTCCAATTGTATTTCTGATAAAAAAAAAGTATTTGCAGAGGTTAAAAGTTGTTACATACAATTATAGCAATATAGCAATATATGTTAAAAAGCTATTTATACAACAGAAAAAAATTATTAAATGATCTCTTGGTATTACTGTTAAATAAACGGATAAAAAAATAAGAAAATCGAAATTCAAATCGAAAATTGCCCCTAGTGTTGAAAAAAATCTAGATTTTAGTTTGTGCCAAAATCGCCCAGCCCTAATTGCAGTATATGGTTCAAAGAATCCATCGATTGCTGGACCAAGTCCCCTAGAAGAAAAAAAAAGCAAAAAAGAGTTAAATTAAGTTTTTATATGCACTGTTTTTTTTAATGTAAAAAACGATTAAAAGTTTTAAAAAAAAATGTCTTTAAAAGTCTGAACTATTACTATATAACATTATGTAACTCACACTGTGAATGCAATAAAAAAAAAAATATTAAAACGCCAGAATCAATGCCACCTCATCTCCCACAAAAAATGGAAAAAAAGTGATCAAAACCTCACATAAATGGTACCAATAAAAACTACAGCTCACCCTGCAAAAAATGAGCCCTGACACTGCTTAATTAACTGGCTCTCAGAATATGGCGACACAAAACAAATTTTATTTTTAACAATTCGTTTGTTTCTTGTAAAAGAAGCAAAATATAAAAAAATTCTATAAATTTGGTATTCCCATTATCATATTGACCCAGAGAAAAAAGTTAACTTGTATTTTTGTTAATGCACGATGAACGTTGTAAAAACGAAACCAAACAAAATGGATGAATCACTGTTTTTTTCTCATTCCACCCCACAAATATTTTTTTTCCAGTTTCCCAGTACATTATATGGTACAATAAATGGTGCCATGTAAAACAAAAACTAGTCCTGCAAAAATCAAGCCCTCATACGGCTTTATCGACGGCAAAGTAAAAAAGTTATGGCTTTTGGAAGGTGGGGAGGAACAAACGCAACTGCAACAGGAAGGGGTTAGTCCTAAATGTCATGTATTGCATGTATTGAGAAGTCCTGAGGGGAGGTCAGGTGCCTGCCTGGTTGTAGTATACCTTAAATATATTTTTTGCTTTGAATAAATACATAGTATATATTAGGGGTAGGCAATGTTAGTAAGCTAGAAATTTACTGCAATAATACACAAGGTTCTTATCTCGTTCCTGCCTCCGCCTTTCCCGTATTCCTCCATTGTTTTTTGGGTTTTGCTTTAACAGCGTTCACCCTGTAGTAAAAA
This sequence comes from Rhinoderma darwinii, assembly GCF_050947455.1. NCBI lineage: Eukaryota > Metazoa > Chordata > Amphibia > Anura > Rhinodermatidae > Rhinoderma > Rhinoderma darwinii. The sequence goes on from NC_134689.1 coordinate 158,460,471, forward strand.
TGACATGTAACTTTAATGTTCCGTCAATTGAGCAATGTGAGGTATTGCCAGTCTAGCCAGTGCCAAACCAATTGTGACTTAGAGGATCCATGCCATCCAAACAGGGAAGGAGAGCTGCAGGAAGACAGAGGACATCGCAGGAGAGGATGAAGCGACTGTTATCCTAACAAACTAATGCGGCCGTTGGCTGGAGCCACGGGACCCGGGTAAGGTGAGTAACAATAAGTAACTGTACTTGAAGTACTTGTAATTCCGATAACATTACTAGGACAGAACTATAAACATAGCCAACTCATGTCAGATTGTATTTAATTTTGACAGCTTCTACACTGGACAGATGCAAAAGGTACAAAAATAAAAGAAAGAGAAAAGATTTCAGTTAAAACATACATTTCCCATGAGTTCATGTAGGTTTTGAACACTTTATCCTCACAAACACATGATAAAATTTTCAGCAACTCCCCAATGGACTTTCTTAATTCCTGTTATTTATAGTATGATCCAAGAGTTCATAGAACTGTTGCATTTCTTCATTACACTGACACTCTTAGCCAGAAAGCTTTTTTTTTTTTTTTAAGTATTTACATCTATTTGGCATACCATTAGCATGCAAAGAGATCATTTAGCTTTCATGTTTGGAAAATGTTTGTCTTCTAGTTCACTGTCTGATGAGGCTAGCTTGCATTATGCTGTTGGAGAGTTTATGCAGAAAATTATTTTCTATAATCTATAGCTGTCAAATTATGTCAATGCTCACTTGTAAAGCTTTTGCACAAGCACACAAAGAAGAAAATATCTTAATGTACTATTTAAGAAATGTTCAGAGCTGTATCACTGGGAATACACCCAAGATTAGGCCATAATATCAATGGATTCCTCAATGCTGGGCAAGTACATTTTTGGAGGAGTTTAAAAGATAAGTTAATTACATCAATATTTAAAAAAAAAACACAAAATCTAATGCCAAAATGTAATACTGCTAGTATCCATAAATACATTACTAGCATGTAATAATTATTATTTATTTGTTGATTGAGCATATATATTTTTCACACCCTACCAAGATATAAAACTGGGACAGATTTAGCAAATGCAGTGGGAGTTAGGTCCTCTTCACATCACGTTTTTCCCTTTAGTTGGAGGTATACGTCGACCAGTGGAAGGATGCAACGTATTCCACTGTTTAGGCATACAGTGGGATACACCACAAAAAAACCCCAGACAAAGCGCTACCTAAAGGCCCTGGGGATGCTCCCCGATGTATACATTTAACATACCTGTAACGGATGCCATACAATGGCATCCATCACCCATAGGCTCCCATGGTAAAAAAAACGTACATTTTTATTTTCCGTTATCCCTGAAGAGAATATAGTGTAGTCTACTACGCTACTCCATACTTTAAAAAAATAAAAAAAGGTATACTGACTTATACCAGCCCGACGGGGGCCAAAATGACACTTTTTTGGCCTCAGTCAGGCTAATGGAGACATACGGACACGTACACGCTAAACGTAGAGCATAAACGTGATATGAAAGGCGCTGAAGAGGTCATGAAAACTGTTAAATGGTGGCATACGCCATATTACAGGGACTATTTGGGCAAGATTTGTTTGTTACGGATGTGCAACAAACAAATTATAAATTTACTCTAATATACTATTATTTTCCATAAAACCGGGGGCGCTATGGCGGTGCAGAGGTTGCTACTCTACCACATCAGTAAATACCATGTTTATTCTCTGCACTGTGACATCTCTGTGCTCATTATGTCTGTACTGTGACATCAGTGTGTACATTATCCTTGTATTATGATATTGTATTTATTAGCCCTGTGTTGGGACATCACTTTGGTCCTTAGCCATTAGATGTTTATTATCCCTGTTTTGTGACATTATCCTTGTTCTGTGACATCTCTGTCTACTTCTTCTTTTACTGTGACATCACTGTGTGCAATAACCATTTTCTGTGTCTTAAAAACCCTTAAAGGACCAAGCCAATAACTTTTTCTTATCTTCTTTTTTGAAAGACAAGTTGTAGTTTCAACAGCTACTATTTTGATTGTATAACATTCATTAGCATTTAATTTTTATTAATTTAATTTTGGAGTGAAGAGCAAAGAAAACAAAAATACACATCTGCTAAGTTTTATTTCTTTCTTTTACGTTGTTCAACGCTGACCTCAAATAAGCATAAAGACATATATATATATATACACACACGTATTTATAGTACATGTGGTGATGGTTTTGGATATGGTATATGGATATGGGGATATGTGTTTTGTACAATAAAATGTATTTTATTTTAAAGACTGTGGACCCACTGGGCCGTACCGCCTTAATGGTATGGCAGCTGGCCAACAGGACACAGGTCAAAGTCTATAATTCGTATAGGTGTACCTGTGGTAGCTTCAGACAGTAGCAAGACAGGCTCAGAAGGGACTTTGGCAACAGGCGGACACCAGGCGTGGTGTAAGAGGACAGGCGTGGTACACAGCACAGCACGACTCCAACTCAATACGACACTTGACTAGGATAGCACGGAATACAGGTTACGGGTAGCAGGAACGGGAAACACTGGGAACTGGAAGACATTTAGGAGACCATTTGCAGAGACAAACTAGAGTAACGACAACAATGCTCAGGCAATGCAGGAAGGGTCAGAGCCCTTCTTATAGTCCAAGCTGCTCATGGGCTAATTTGGTCTTTATTTTAGGTGCGCGCGCTGGCCCTTTAAGAGCGGACACAAACGTGCACCCTACGGGACACAGCAGAGCGAAGCGGAAGTGAGCGCTGGCATTTCCTGAGGAGATGGGGACCAGCGATCACTGATCCATGGCTGTGGCCGTCAGGAAGTAAGCAAACCTGGCGACCCGCGGCCATTGGCATGACAGACTGTTTTGTGTCAATTTTATTTTAGTTTTTACAATACTGAAGGGTGCCACCTCAACCTCTGTCCTACTTTCTGCTGCTGGGCACTGTCTACTGAGTTACGAGGTGACCACTTTTTCTGGAAACAGTCGAGCGCGTTTCCGTAACTACCACAGAAGTGAATGGGAGATCCGGAAACAGTGTTGCACAGATCACTATGCTGCTTCCGTAGCTCCTGCACTGTTTTGTAATAATCATTTACTTTTATGGGAATTACAGAAAAATCATAGCACACAGTAGAGCGAAGTGGAAGTGAGTGCTGGCGTCTCCTGAGGAGGAGATGGGGACCAGTGCTCAATGATCCATGGCTGCGGCCGTCAGGAGGTAAGCAAACCTGGTAGCCCGCAGCCATGGGCATGACAGTATCCCCCCACTTACGCCCCCTCCTCTTGGGGCCAGAGTGAGAGAGAAACTTCTTCAAGGGGGTAGGAGCATTGAGGTTCTCTTCTGGCTCCCAGGACCTCTCTTCAGGGCCAAACCCCCTCCAATCCATCAAATAAAAGTTTTTTCCACCCACTCTTTTGGTGTTCAGAAGCTCCTTAACCTCAAAAGTATCTGATGAACCGCTGGGAGCCACTGCAGCAGTAGAAATCTTGGGGAAGCAGTTCAAGACCACAGGCTTCAGAAGAGATGTGCTGGGTGAGCTGGAAAAGAGTCTGCGAGGGCACTGCTGCACACGGATAAGACCGAAAAGGCAAGAACTTCGGAGTGATGATAATAAATGAAGTTTATTGGTAATATGACTACGCGTTTCAATGCCGTACCGGCATCTTCATCAGGTCATGAAGGAAAGCACACAAATCACTGTTTAAATAGAATGTAAAAGTTGAAAAAAACCCGCCAATGTGAACGAGGACAGGGCGTTCTAATGACGTCAGAGTTCAAAGGTTAAAACATGACAAATAACAATGATAATGAGATTAGAACATATGGTAAACATAGTTGCAATGATAAAAAAGGAAAGGTAAAGGACATAAAATGGGAAGCGATATGAGAACAATAAAAGTAATAACACGGAATGAATCACAAAGGATGCCGAAACCCGATGAATGGCTGCCCGTGAAATAAACAGATAAAAATAGATGCTAGTGTAAATGATATATGTATAGATATAAAACACACACGGATATGTGGTATGGGAATACAATTTTTTGGTGCAGAAAATGACGTTTGAAAGAAAGACAAATAGTCGGCAACAGTTCTAAAACCACAAGATACGAATAAAAGAGCTATAAAAAGAGAATAAAAGGGGTGACAACGTCAATGGACTGAACTTTGGGCAAAGTGAGCAAGCCAATACCGTAGAGTATGTAGTATGATATACACAACTATGTACATAATGTAGTGTAATAACTCAATAAAAAATAGGACCGAGTAGCAGATAGTGAGAATGATTTTGAGGATAAAGAGTACAATATAAAAAATGTAAATGGTCCACATAATAGCACAATTATCAGGAATGTCAGAGACGTAGTAAGAAATATCCTTATATACTCTAAAGAACTAAGTCGGCAAAAGCCGGTAAAACATAATTGATGGCTCAACGAAATTGGAAAACCGTAATGTCTCATGTATAAAATTAGAATGCAAACACATAACTGTGAGCATTTCTAAGAGAGTGGGAGTAACAATAATGTATATGAAGCTAGTGAACAAATATGTATGGTATGGTATTATAATACGCTATGTAGCCGATTGTAAAGTCGGCAGCCGGTAAATGATAATTAGTAGCAAAACGAAATAATAAAGAGCAATAAGTATATGGGAGAGTATGTCAGAAAAAGGAGAGGGTGGGGGGCCGGGGAAGGAGGGGAGATACCAAAAATAAAACGGCCGAGCTATGTGTAATAGGGGTTACGAAGGCTAAGTAATGAAATGTACGATTGGAGAAGCCGGTAAGTAGTAATTAACTGTTGGTACTATTAATACTAATAATGGCCAAAAGGAAAGGCCATATGTCATGAATAAATTCAATGGGAAACATAACCATGCATATATCAGAAAAATAGGAACACTAATAATACATAAGAGAAACGATGAGAAACTTAAAATGAGCAAAGATCTGAAAAGAGGAACACTGATGATACATAACAAAATGGCACAGAATGTATTGAACCAACAATATATGGTCTCGGGTCGGAAAACAATACAGTGATGATATAATATAGTATAATGTAGTATAATATAATAATGAAATAAATCATAACTCAATTAACAAAAAGAATAAGAATATATAATATTCATAATTAAGGCATTTACTAATCAAGAGTAGACTCTGATACATCATTAAGGCCATCAGGTTGGAGAGTTTTCATTTTAAAAATCCAGTAATTTTCGCGTTGTTTGAGTTTACTGAATCGATTGGTGATGTTAAGCGGAATTTGCTCTATAGGCGTAATGAGCAAACTACTAAACTGGCTATTGTGTGTAGTGGAGAAGTGTCGTGTGACACTATGTTTTAAAAAACCAGTATTTATGTTAAATCTGTGATTATTAATCCTTGTCCGCAAACATTGCGTGGTACAGCCAATATATTGGAGATGACATGGACATTCCAACATATAGATAACAAAAGAGTTTCCACAGTTCAGAAAGCTATTGATATTGAAGGATTCTTGGGTTACTGTGGATGCGTAGGTGGATGCTTTGTGAGTTATGTTGGTACAGCACATACATCGCTGTCGGCCACATTTGTAAGAACCTAAAATCCTAGGAAGCAAAGTGGAACAAGGTACCATGGGATTTTTCAGTTTGCTGGGTGCTAAAATGTTTTTAAGAGATTTAGATCGTCTATAGGTGATAGTAGGTCTATCAGGTAATTCTGTTTTTAAAAGAGGATCATTTTTCAAGATGTACCAATGCTTATCAAGAACCTCTCGGATTTTTTTGTTTCCACTGTTAAAAGTTGTAATAAAATTATTACTAAAATTCTGTTTACTTTTAATTGCTTTATCTTGCTTAATGCATGAAACTTGTGAGAGTAGAGAAGCTTTGTGACGTGCCCCTTTAATAAGACTCAAAGGAAAATTCTTTTCCCTGAACCTTTTTTCTAATAGGTTACATTCCTCTGTGAAATCCGAGTCAGTTGTGCAATTTTTTCTCACTCTTCTAAACTGTCCAAAGGGAACATTTTTTATCCATGGGGGATAATGGGCACTGTTGAAATTTAAGTAGCTATTTACATCAACAGATTTAAAATGTGTCTTTGTTGTAAATTTATTAATTCTGGTATCAAATGAAATGGTCAGGTCTAAAAAGTCGATAGACAGAGTAGAAAAAGTGTGTGTGAAAGACAGTCCTAAGCTATTCAAATTTAAGTGCTCAATGAAAGATGAAGCCTCAGTCTCATTGCCCAACCAGATGAAGAGGAGGTCGTCAATGTAACGTTTATAAAATAAAATTTTGCTTTTAAAGGGGTGATCATGATAAATATACTGATCTTCAAACTGTCCCATATATAAATTGGCATAAGATGGTGCGAACCTTGAGCCCATGGCGCATCCTTTAATTTGATTATAAAATTTATTATCAAAACTGAAAGAATTGTGATTTAAAATAAAGTCAACACATTTAATTAAAAATTCAGTTTGATTCTCTGGCATACAGGTATTGGTAGATAATGCAGACCTAATGACCTCAAGACCTTTAGAGTGGGGAATGTTACTATAAAGGGCAGTTACGTCAGCTGTAAGGAAATTGATGGGGTACATAGAATTGGTGACATTTAATGAATGGAGTTCTCTAATCACATGGGTGGAGTCCCTAAGATATGACGGAAGGCTAACTACTAAAGGTTGAAGGTGAGTGTCAATGAAATGTGAAAGATTACTAGTTAGGGACCCAATACCCGATATGATTGGACGACCAGGGGGATTTGTGATGGATTTGTTCACCTTGGGGAGATGGTATAAAAAGGGTATGTTTGGGAAGGGCACATTGAGAAAGCCTCTTTCCTTTTTAGTGATGACCCCTTCTTGGAAGGCTGTGTCTATAAGATGAGCGTATTTGGGTATATGAATGGGTAACGGGTTTGCAGCTAATTTAACATAGAAACTACTATCGTCCAAAATTCTATAGGATTCATCCAAGTATTTGTCCTTATCCATGATAACAATCCCACCGCCCTTGTCAGCAGAACGGATCACAATGGTATTATTTTTGGCTAATGATTTCAGGGAAATTCTCTCCTGGTGAGTGAGATTGTAAGGAGTATTGATGGGTTTGTCAAGGGATCTAAGTTCATTACCTACTAGAACAGAAAAGGTTTCTATAAAAGAACCTTGGTGGTGCAGAGGGTAGAAGTTTGATTTAGGCTTCAAATCAGTGGCAATAATTGCTTGAGGAATAGTTGCAGTGGAGGGTTCAGGAATCGCAGTCGGTACTGGAACGGTAGGGGCCATTTTTGCCATAGAGAAATGCCTAGTTAGGGTAAGTTTACGGATGAAACGATTGAGGTCCATGAAGAGATCAAAAGTGTTGGGTGGGGAGACAGGGCAAAAAGAGAGAACCTTGCTAAGAAGACTAATCTCATATGTGTTGAATTCATAAGAGGATAAGTTGAAAAGTTTGACTTTTAATAGTTGGTCCGATGTTTCTTTAGATTGGTTGGTGACGTTCTTTTTGTTGGCATTTCGTTTACGGCCTCCTCTTCTTCCTCTATATCTAATTTTCTTTTTGTTGATATTTTTTGAACCAAGGGAAAAAAATGTGTGATTGTTTGAATTTTCGGACTTATGAGGTAAGTTATGAGGTGGTCGTTGCTGTTGATAGTCGGCGTGACAGGTGGCATTGTGAGTTGGGAAGGAAGTCCTAAAAAAGAAGTGGTAGTGTCCAAAAAGGATACAGGCGCTAAAGGTACAGCTTCAGATGCGACACAAAATGCATCATTGGGCAATGATGCAGAAGCGACATTCTCTGTACAAGTAGGTAGAGACATTTCAAAAAGGTTAGCAGAGGTGTTATGAATGGACAACTGTAAGAGGGAAGGGGATATGTCATGCTCAGAAAATGAAATAGACTCATTGGGAGATAGGGATATTGAAATGGGGTTGGAGGAATTTTCAAGAGTGGATTGGAATTGTAGTAGACGAACTTCCAATTCCGAAGCCTTGAAAGCATTGATAGGTACTTTAGTAAGGTAATTGGTGGGTGGTGCCAAGATGGTATTAATAGAGACATTGGTAGGCTTGGGTACAGTGGAAACGGTAGTAGAGACTGGTGCTGAAACCATAGTGCGTCTAACTATTGGTGATTCAAACTGGTGAGCAGAATCTATAATGGGTTTTGGAAGATTATTGTTCCTATGGCTGTTCTTAAAAAATCTGTTACGGGGTGAATATCTCCGTGGTTCACCCCCAAACAGACCGTTGGTATGGGGATATTTGTTAGGAAACGCTCCTAATGGGAGATGTGAGCCCTCCCGACGGGAGTTTACCGTATTCTTATTACAGTTGTCAATAATTTCATTGCTTGAACTAGGAGAATTTTCATAATCACGGCGGTCTCTTTTGAATTTGTTCGTTTTTTTAAAAATTAAATCTTTTTCATAGACATTCAGACGTTTATTGATGGATGTTTCTATTTGTAGAAAATCGGGATGATCGGAGAATTTGAGAAGATTCCCCTTGGTTAGATTGACCTCGGATTTGAGTGTATCGCTGATGGCTGTCCTCTTTTTGAGAAGGACATCAAGGATGCCTGAGTGACAGTCATCCAACACCTTATTCCAAATCGTACTGAAGGAGGCATCAGTAGGATAAGGGTTACTCAACTCAATTCTCAGACCCCTAGGGGTGATATTTTCTGAGATGTAAGTTCGTAGAAACAGGCAGTCTATATTCTGTTTAGCCTCATCCTTGAGACTATTTTCCAATGTTAAGAATAAATCAGTCATCATCTTGGTGAGTTCGGGAGTAAAGTCATTACTCACCGCGTCTGCTGGATCCATGTTGTCCATGATCCCTAAAGATTGCAGAATCCATTGCTCGCGGAAGTGCCTCCTGTCGTTGATGAAATCAGTCATATTGAAGGAGGGTAAAGTATGAAATGGCACAAAAAATCCAGAGGTCCAGATGAAAGACAGTTGCCAAAAGGATGGAGGGTCTTCAAAAGAAATAAATGAATGAGATAAACCTTGCTTCTAAACGAATGTGGTGGCAGCCAGTGTAAAGAAGAAACTGCTAGGACGTTGTTCACACGAGGAGACCAATGCCGCAGCGAGGTAACTTTACTCCAGGACGTCAGCTCAGAGAGGAGATTATCCAGGACTAGAAGGATGAGAGGAAGCAAAAGACACGGCGCCACATAGTGCAGGTTACCCAAGTTGAAGTGGATAGATGAGAAGAGTGATGCTCACCTTATAGCGATGTTAAATAAGCGATGGAGAGATGAAGTGCTGCTGCTGCCAGGACTCAAGGCCGGTGATTCAGATGAAAGACCGCAAAGAATATGCTGGGTGAGCTGGAAAAGAGTCTGCGAGGGCGCTGCTGCACACGGATAAGACCGAAAAGGCAAGAACTTCGGAGTGATGATAATAAATGAAGTTTATTGGTAATATGACTACGCGTTTCAATGCTTCAGAAGAGAGACATGGAAGTAGTTGGGGATCTTGAGGGTAGGAGGCAACCGGAGCTTGTAGGAGACCGGGTTGATCTGTTGCAGGATCTCGAAGGGTCTGAGGAACCCGGGGCAAACTTGTAAGATGGCACCCTCAGCCGGATATTTTTGGAGGACAGCCAGACCTTGGTACCTGGAGAAAACTGGGGAGCTTCTGTTCACTTCTTCTTGTGTCTGCCTTACGTTTCATGCAGTCCACTGCCAGCAGAATGGAGGATTGGGTCTGCTGCCAGATCCGCAGGAAGTCCCTAAAAGCAAAATCCGCTGCGGACACTTCGGACATAACGGACACCGGGAGAGGAATTTGTGGGTGTTGGCCATTGACTATGAAGAACGGTGTATTTCTTGTGGACTCACTAGTATGATTATTATATGAGAACTCGGCCCAAGGAAGAAGCTGCACCAAGTCATCATGATGCTTGGAAATGAAGTGTCGTATGTAGTTCTCCATGATTTGGTTTATCCTCTCTACTTGACCATTGGACTGAGGATGGTAGGCTGAGGAAAAGTCCAACTTTACATTGAGGAGTTTACAGAGGGCTCTCCAGAACTTAGAGGTGAACTGAACCCCCCGATCAGACACGATATGCCGAGGCAAGCCGTGCAGGCGGAAGATGTGTTGGATGAAGAAGGCGGCCAATCGAGAAGCAGAAGGTAGACCGGTCAGCGAACTAAGTGAGCCATCTTCGAAAATTGGTCCACCACCACCCAGACTGCACTGCATCCCACAGAGGGAGGCAGGTCCGTAACAAAGTCCATTGCGATATGCTGCCTGGGAGCATCGGGAACAGGCAGCGGCAGGAGCAAACCAGCAGGTTTGAGCAACCTTGTTAGCTGCGCACACCGAGCAGGATGAAACAAAGTCCAAGATGTCTTTGAGCAGTGAGGGCCACCAAAAATGACGGGCAATCAGGTCTCGGGTTTTACAGGTACCCGCGTGACCTGCCAGTCCGGAGCTGTGTCCCTAGCAGAGGATTCTCCCTCTGTCTGCCAGGCGGCCAAAAGTCCTCCCCGGAGGGATGTCTCTAACCTGCAGAGGGTTGACCAGAACAATACAAGATGGTTCATTAATACTTGGTGGAAACTCCATGGTGTCCTCTGTCTCGAATGACCTGGACAAGGCATCGGCCCTCACATTCTTGTCGGCCGAACGGTAGTGGAGCTTAAACTGGAATCGGGCAAAGAACAGCGACCACCTGGTCTGACGGGGATTCAGTTATTGGCCGGCTAGAGATACGTGAGGTTCTTGTGGTCATCAAGATGGAATGAACAGCCCCCTATAGAAGATGTCTCCACTCCTCCAGGGATAATTTGATGGCCAATAACTCCCGATCCCCAATCGAGTAGTTGCGTTCTGCGGAAGAGAAGAGTTTAGAGTAATAGCCACATACCGTTGTCTTGCCCTTGAACCCTCTCTGGAACAGGAGTGCACCAGCACCAACAGAGGAGGCGTCCACCTCCAACGAAAACTGTTGAGATACGTCTGGCTGATGGAGGATAGAGGCTGACGTGAAAGCACTCTTCAGGCTATTAAATGCGGATTCTGCCTCTGGAGTCCACACCTTGGTGTTCATGCCTTTCTTGGTGAGGGTAGAGATAGGAGATGTCAGTGAGAAGTTTGGAATGAACTGTCTGTAGAAATTAGCGAATTCCAGGAAGCGCTGTATGGACCTCAAGCCTTGAGGGCGTGGCCATTCCAGGACGGCTTTTACCTTCTCAGGATCCATCTTGAGGCCTTGATCCGAGATGTTGTAGCCCAGGAAGGGTACAGCATTTCTCTCAAACACGCACTTCTCCAACTTAGTGTACAGGCGATTCTCCCTAAAGCGCAGCAAAACTTGACGGACATGTCTCTGATGAGTCATTGGATCTGGAGAAAAAAAATCAAGATGTCATCAACATAGACCACAACACAGACATAGAGGAGGTCACAGAAGATGTCATTAACGAACTCTTGGAAGACAGCGGGAGCATTACACAGGCCGAAGGGCATTACTAGATATTCATAGTGTCCGTCACGGGTGTTAAATGCCTTCTTCCATTCGTCACCCTTGCGAATCCGAATTAGGTCATAAGCCCCCCGCAGGTCTAGCTTCGAAAAAATGTTGGCTCTTCGTATGCGATCAGTTTAGAAATCAATGGCAACAGATATCTATTTTTTACCGTGATCTGGTTGAGACCATGGTAGTCGATGCAAGGGCGCAGAGAACCGTCCTTTTTCTCAACGAAGAAGAACCCGGCGGAGGAAGACTTCCGTATGAAGCCCCTCTCCAAGTTCTCCTTAACATAGGCGGACATGGACAGAGTCTCTGGCAAGGAGATAGGATAGACCCTACCATGGGGAAGTGATGCACCAGGAACCAGCTCGATAGGACAGTCATACGCCCAGTGTGGGGGCAGCGTCTCCGCCTCTTTCTTGCTGAAGACATCCGAGAACGTAGAATAATAACAAGGCAATCCTGCAAAGGACTGAGGCAGAGGAGGCTGAGCCGGATGAACCTGTACCAGGCAGCGGTTGAGACACTCGGGACTCCACTGGAGAACCTCTCCAGAATTCCAGTCCAGGACTGGGGCATGTAGTCGGAGCCAGATCAGGCCCAGCAGCACAGGGTTGACAGCCTTAGCCAGGACAAAGAAAGAGAGGAGCTTGGAATGGAGGGCTCTCACTTGGAGCCTCAGCGGCTTGGTCACAGCTACAACCGGGTCTGGCAAAGGTAGTCCATTCACAGATGCAACCATAAAAGGCCTCTTCAGAGGGGTTGTGGACAATTGGAGAAGATCCACCAGGTCTCTCCGAATGAAATTAGCTGCGGATCCAGAGTCCAGATAAGCAGAGACCCGGTGTAAAGGATCTGCCAGGCACAACTTCTGTGTATACGCCCATAGGTAATCAGTCTGCACCTGAGTCTATGTCTCTGAGACTCACTCCAGCTTCCACCACTCAGGATGGCAGGCTAAGGCCTCATGCACACGACCGTATTTTTTCCCACCCGTAAATACTGGCGTAAATACGGGTCCGGTGTCACACGTATTCCACCCGTTTTGCACCAGTATTTACGAACCCGTGCCCGTAAATATGGGTCCGGTGTCACACGTATTCCACCCGTATTTACGAGCACGTTTTTGGCGGCAAAATAGCACTGCACTAATCGGCAGCCCCTTCTCTCTATCAGTGCAGGATAGAGAGAAGGGATAGCCTTTTCTGTAATAAAAGTTAAAGAAATTCATACTTACCCGGCCGTTGTCTTGGTGACGCGTCCCTCTCTTCACATCCAGCCCGACATCCCTGGATGACGCGGCAGTCCATGTGACCGCTGCAGCCTGTGATTGACCTGTGATTGGCTGCAGCGGTCACATGGCCTGAAACGTCATCCAGGACGTCGGGCCGGATGTCGAGAGGGACGCGTCACCAAGGCAACGGGCGGGAGACCGGACTGGAGGAAGCAGGAAGTTGTCGGTAAGTATGAACGTCTTTTATTTTTTACAGGTTTATACTGATCGGTAGTCACTGTCCAGGGTGCTGAAAGAGTTACTGCCGATCAGTTAACTCTTTCAGCTCCCTGGACAGTGACTATTTACTGACGTCGCTTAGCAACGCTGCCGTAATGACGGGTGCACACATGTAGCCAACCCGTCATTACGAGAGCTCCATAGACTTCTATGGACTGTCCGTGCCGTTATTACGGCCTGAAATAGGACATGTTCTATCTTTTTCAACGGCACAGGCACCTTCCCGTGAGAAAACGGGAAGGCACCCGTCGCCAATAGAAGTCTATGAGCCCGTTATTACGGGTCGTAATTACGACCCGTAATAACGGGAGTTTTTACGGTCGTGTGCATGAGGCCTTAGGAGTGGGAAAGCCTATCGCAGCCTGGCCAGACGGAGCTAGCTCCCACCCTCTGTCTATTTATACCTGCCTTTCCTGTTCCTCCTTTGCTTGTGATTCTTCTCGTGTGGTTTCCTGGCCCAGCTACAGCTTCTGACTATTTGATCCTGCTCCATACTGACCCTGGCTTTCTGACTACTCTCCTGCTCTGCGTTTGGTACCTCGTGCACTCCTGGTTTGACTCGGCTCGTTCACCACTCTTGTTGCTCACGGTGTTGCCGTGGGCAACTGCCCCATTTCCCTTTGCTTTGTGTTCCCTTGTCTGTTTGTCTCTTGCACTTACTGAGCGTAGGGACCGCCGCCCAGTTGTACCCCGTCGCCTAGGGCGGGTCGTTGCAAGTAGGCAGGGACAGAGTGGCGGGTAGATTAGGGCTCACTTGTCCGTTTCCCTACCCCAGTCATTACATAATCACAAGCCCATATACCTAGTCTACCCTGGTCCCTGACACTACTATGGACCCCCTTGAGACCCTGGCCCAGCAAATGCAGGGTCTCTCCCTACAGGTCCAGGCCCTGGCTCAGAGGGTCAACCAGCCTGATGCTACCATGGTAGTGCCCCTCACCTCACCTCTTGAACCCCACCTCAAGTTGCCTGACCGGTTCTCAGGGGACCGGAGGACTTTTCTCTCGTTTCGGGAGAGTTGTAGGCTCTACTTTCGTTTTAAAGCCTCACTCCTCAGGTTCTGAGAGCCAGTGGGTGGGTATTATTATGTAATGACGGGGGTAGGGAAACGGACAAGTGAGCCCTAATCTACCCGCCACTCTGTCCCTGCCTACTTGCAACGACCCGCCCTATGCTGCTTCCGTAGCTCCTGAGCTGTTTATGTAATAATCATTTACTTTTATGGGAATTCCAGAAACATCATAGCAAAAACCCAAGAAAACCCAGACACCTTGTAACTGTGGCTGGAGGGCAGTGGCAGAAGGTAGGATGGTAGTCAGGGTGCTCGGTTCTAGAGATAGCTGTGGGTCCCAGAGGTGGGACCCACAACTATAGGATATTTATGTCATATCCTGTGGATATGCCATGAATGTACGAAATGGGAAAGTATTTGGGAAAATTATATAACTTTTAATTATACAAAAATAAACATTCATTTGCTGAAACCAGACAGCGCCTTTAAAAAGAATGGTAGATATTTATTAAGGAAAAATGCATCAGAATTCTGCTTCAACCTATGTCTAAAGAGTGGCGTATCAGGCGTGTTCCACATTTATTATATATTTTAGCCATTTTTTACACCACATACAATGACCGTTTTGAGAAGTGTAAAAAAAAAAAAGGGGAGTGGGTAATATTGGCGTAATCGGAAGAGAGTAGAGTAACATTCCTAGCTATCTGCGACAAATTTATCATACTACATGTGCTATTTTGAAAAATATAGCACAATTTGCACCATTATCATTGACTCTTAAGTACTCTTAAAGAGGCTCTGTCAACACATTATAAGTGGCCTATATTGTACATGATGTGATCGGCGCTGTAATGTAGATTACAGCAGTGTCCTGACAATGAATATACATTACCTCCAGCCAGGATGGGATGTGTATTCAGAATCCTGACCACTTCTCTGCACTTCTCTGTGATTTACAGCATAGCAGGCGTAGTCTCGCGAGATTACGCTGTAAACTGTCATTTACAGCGAGATCTCGCTGTGCTGTGCTGTAAATCACAGAGATGTGTAGAGAAGTGGTCAGAATTAAGAATACACATCCTGTCCTGGCGGGAGGTAATGTATATTCATTGTCAGGACACTGCAGTAATGTTATAGTGTGTTTATGTGGCAGCACATAGCGATATAGCTATAAAAATTTCAAAAATGATCATTTTTCAAAATAAAAAACACTGCTGTAATCTACATTACAGCGCCGATCACATCATGTACAATATAGGCCACTTATAATGTGGTCAGAGCCTCTTTAAGGGTATATTCACATGTAGCGTAAACACTGGAATTTCCAACCAGATTCTGTCTACAAAAACTCTGCAGAGTATTACAGTAGTAGCAAAGTGGATGAGATTTGAAAAAATCTCATCCACACGCTATGGGAAAAAAAAGTCAGCTAAAAAGTGCAGAAAATGCTATGTTTACAGCAGTGTTTACGCTACGTCTGAACATACTCTACGCTACGTCTGAACATAAGTACGACAATATCGACAAATCTCCCCCAATCTGTCAAACAGATACAAGCTGATAAGCTCAAGAAGCTTGTATCTCCAGGCCTGGAGCTCCTACCGCAGCTCAGCGTCATGCCACATATGGAGCACTAAGATCTGGATACTTTTGTGGGATTTACACAAATGATAGCACCATTACAAATTGCTATCCTCATGCTTACATAACGACTGGCACCTTTACAGAGGTGCCATCTCATGCGCTGTGCAGTCTACATTTATGCAGCCTGAACCCCTCCTACTCCTCCTCTACCCACGCACCCCGAACCTCTCCCCCTGCTTTTTCTTGACGCAGCTTGATTTAGATATGTTGGGACTGCATCGACACAGTAGCCCTTTTTGTGTAAGCAAATATTAGCAGATGAAAGTGATCTCATTTCCATTATGGAAGAAAGAAGCAGTGGAAAAGGTTTAGGGTTTGTGGATATAGAGGAGATGTAGGAGGGGTTTGGGCTGCGTTAATGTGGAGGGCGGGTTTATGAAAATAAAAAAAGACTGCGGTTCTGTGGTCACGTGATGACCACTGAAATCGGTGAAAATGGCGAATTTGACCTACGCAGCGTCCATCTATAAGTAAGTAGTCCTCATTTGTCATTTAAACACGCAAAAAACATTTTTTTACCTGGAAAACCTAATCATGGTTTTCAAGACCTCTACTTATTGTTATTCAGTAGTAACATTCATTGTTGACTTCCAGTGGATACAATTCTGTCCATGGTCATGTGATGGACACACAGGTGCTGGGATCGTTAAAAGACAGAGCTCTGATACACATACTGTGACTGTAACGAGCCATGCACCTGTGTTTCCATCACATGACCATAGACAGAATTTTATACACTGGAAGTAAAGAATGAATGTTCTTAATGAATAACAAAAAGAAAAGATCTTGAAAGTGGTGAAGAATTATTACAGAAAGTATATCGGAAAATTGTACAACTTTTAATTATACAAAAAATAACATTAATTTGCTAAAACCAGGCAACCGATTTAACCCTTTCACGGCGCAGCCCTTTTTCAGATTTTCATTTTAGTTTTTCCCTCCCCACATTCCAAAGGCCATAAGCGCGATCCCGCTCGTAACCCGGAAGTGTCGGCTGTAACACACAGCCGACACACTGGCTCTATGGAGCGGACTCAGCCCGTGAGCCCGCTCCATATTCCCCCACCCGGCGTGCGCCGTATATATACGGCGGATGTCGGGAAGGGGTTAAGGTTCTTTTATAGGATCTCTGACGTATATGATGGATTTATTGTGATCTGTCACGATGCATTTTTTTTTTGCCCTGACATATAATGGGTGGCAGGTTTCTGCATTTTTTCTGGATTAAACAATGCAGAACACTACAGTATTTTGTCCTAAAGCAATAGAAACCTGATAGAAAATAACTAACAAAGTGTGAATAGATTCTCAGATGAAAAGGAATGGTACCACAACCTGACAATCATGTGTGTGTTTAGTGTGCTATACTTTACATTTTGTTTTCCTTAAAAACTCTAACAAAAATCTGCCTAGCATCCTGTGAACTGCTAATAGTAGAAGCTACCTGTATTACAATCTGCTGATGAGTGACCTAAAGTAGTTCGACAGCAATTTCTCCCGACTCCTACATACACAGTGTCATGATCTGTGGGTATGTGGACCCACTAGGCTGTACCGCCATAGCGTGCTTGCAGCTGGCCAAACAGTGTACCAAGTCAATGTATATATAGTCCAAGCACATGGGTACCTGTAGTAGTTCAGACAGTAGCAACAGCTAAGCTCATATGGGACCATGGCAGCAGACACCAGGCGTGGTGTAACACAGCAGGCGTGACCGGTGGCACAATACGACTCCAACTTTCTAAGGCACAGGAACAAAGGTAGCACGGGATACAGGTAGCAGGTACGAGAACAATAGGAACAGGATAACACTAAGGGATCTTTTGCAAGACTAACATGGGTAAACACAACGCTCAGGCAAGGAGTAAAGGGGCAGGGCCCTTCATATAGTCCGGGGACTCATGGGTTAATTGATGATTATTTTCATGTGCGCACGCTGGCCCTTTAAGGCCGGGCACGACCGTGCGCGCGCACCCCACTGGACAGAGCGCTGGCGTCTCCTAGGGAGGATATGCGGGCCAGCGCTCACAAATCCATGGCTGCGGCCGTCGGGGGGAGGGGGTGAGTACTCTCACTCTTCTTGGGGCCAGGGCGAGAGAGGAACTTCTTAATGAGGATAGGAGCATTGAGGTTCTCTTCTGGCTCCCAGGACCTCTCCTCTGGACCAAACCCCTTCCAATCCACCAAAATAAAAAGTTCTTCCTCCCACTCTTTTGAAATCCAGGATCTCTTTAACCTCGAATACATCGGAAGAACCACTGGGAGCAACTGCAGGGCTAGGCATTTTTGTGTAGTGGTTCAGAACCACAGGTTTCAGGAGGGAAACATGAAAGGAGTTGGGGATCTTGAGGGTGGAAGGCAGCCAAAGCTTGTAAGAGACCGGATTAATTTGCTGTCTCGGATCTCAAAAAGTCAGAGGAACCTGGGAGCAAACTTGTACGAAGGCACCTTTAGACGGATATTCCTTGAAGACAGCCAGACTTTGGTACCTGGAAGATACTGAGGCGGCACTCTTCTTCCTGTATCCGCCTTTCGATTCATTCGATCAACTGCCAGCAGAATAGAGGACCGGGTTTGCTGCCAGATCTGTAGAAAGTCCCCGAATGCAGAGTTAGCTGCGTGCACCTGGGACGTAGCTGAAACAGGAAGAGGAATTTGTGGATGTTGGCCGTAGACAATGAAGAACGGTGTAGAAGCAGAATCACTTGTGTGGTTGTTGTATGAGAACTCGGCCCAAGGAAGAAGCTGTACCCAGTCATCATGCTGCATGGAGATGAAGTGTCGTAGATAATTCTCCATGATTTGGTTAATCCTCTCAACTTGGCCATTGTACTGGGGATGGTAGGCTGAGGAAAAGTCCAACTTCACATCTAGGAGTTTACAGAGGGCTCTCCAGAATTTTGAGGTAAACTGAACCCCCCGATCAGACATGATATGAAGAGGCAGGCCATGTAAACAGAAGAGCTTTGCCAGTTGAGGAGCAGAATGTATTCCGGTCAGCGGAATAAAATGTGCCATCTTAGAGAACTGGTCCACAACACGGACCGTACTGCACCCTGCTGAGGAAGGAAGGTTTGTGACAAAGTCCATTGCTATATGCTGCCAGAGAGCGATGGGCACAGGCAGAGGCTGGAGCAGGCCGGCATGCTTGGAGTGAGCGACTTTGTTGGAAGCACACACAGTGCATTACGAGACAAAGTCCACAACATATTTGGGCAGCGTAGGCCACCAGAAATGACGATCAATCAGATCTCGCGTCCTATGAATCCCCGCGTGCCCAGACAGTTTGGAGCTGTTTCCCCAGCAAAGGATTCTCCTCCTGTCTGCCAACCGCACAAACGTCCTTTCCTCCTCTAGAGCGAATTTAATCGCCAGTAACTCCTGATCCCCAATAGAGGAATTGCGCTCTGCTGAAGAAAAAATCTTGAGAAATAGCCACATATCACTGCCTTTCCTTTGAGGCCTCTCTGGAAAAGAAGCGCACCTGCACCAACAGAGTAAGCATCCACCTCCAACGAGAACTGTCGAGAGATGTCAGGATGATGGAGGATTGAGGCTGAGGTAAAGGCATTCTTGTGGCTATTAAAAGCAGATTCTGCCTCTGGAGTCTACACCTTGGCATTCACACCCTTCTTGGTAAGGGTAGAGATGGGAGCCGTCAATGATGAGAAGTTTGGGATAAAGAAGGTAAAAGTTGTCGAATCCCAAAAAATGCTGTATGGACCGCAGGCCCTGAAGACGTGGCTATTCCGTACTTTACTTTCTCAGGATCCATCTTGAAACCTTGATCCGAGATGATGTAGCCCAGGAAGGGCAGAGAGTTTTTTTTCAAAGACGTACTTCTCCAGCTTGGCATAAAGACGATTCTACCTTAAACACAGCAGAACTTGACGAACATGCCTCCAATGAGTCGTCGGATCTGAAGAGAAAATCAGAATATCATCGAGATAGACCACAACACAGACATAGAGAAGATGTCGGAAGAGATCATGGACGAAATCCTGGAAGACGGTGGGAGCGTTATACAGACGGAAGGGCATCACCAGGTATTCGTAGTGCACGTCTCAAGTGTTAAACGCCATCTTCCACCCGTCACCTTGACGGATTCGGATGAAATTGTAAGCCCCACGCAAGTCTAATTTAGAAAAAATCTTGGCTCCTCGTATGCGGTTAAATAGTTTGGAAATTAGTGGCAACGGATATTTGTTCTTGACCGTGATTTGAGACCATGGCAGTCAATGCAAGGCTGAAGAGATCCACCTTTTTTTTGACAAATAAGAACCCAGCCCCGGCCGGAGAAGAGAATTTTTGTATGAAACCCCTCTCCAGATTCTCCTTGATATAGGCCAACATAGACTGAGTTTCTGGCAAGGAGAGAGGGTATACCCGTCCACGGGGAGGGAACACATTTGGAACCAGTTCAATGTTGCAATCATAAGCCCGGTGTGTCTCCTTCTTGCTGAAGACATCCGCAAACTGAGAGAAATGAGGTGGTAATCCTGCGAATGACTGAGGCAGAGGAGGCTGGACAGGATGGATCTGTAACAGACAGCGGCTGCGACACTTGGAGCCCCATTGGAGAACCTCTCTGGAATTCCAGTCCAGGACTGGGGCATGTAGTCAGAGCCAAGGCAGACCTAGTAGGACAGGATTGACGGCTTTAGGCAAAACAAGAAATAAAATTAGTTCAGAATGAAGGGCTCCAACCTGGGAGCTTCAGCGGCTTGGTTTCAGATACGATCCGGTCGGGCAAAGGCAATCCATTCACCGAGGCAAGAGCCAAAGATGTCTCCAGGGGGACTGTGGGCAACTGGAGAAGATCCACTAGGTCTTTTTAGATGAAGTTTGCTTGATACCAGCTGGCTAAACAGTGTACCAAGTCAATGTGTATATATAGTCCAAAGACAAGGGCACCTCTAGTAGTTCAGACAGTAGCAATGGCTAGGCTCAGATCAGATGGGACCTTGGCAGCAGACACCAGGCGTGGTGTAACACAGCAGGCATGACCGGTGGCACAACTTGACTCAAACTTTCTAAAGCACAGGAACAGAGGTAGCACGGGATACAGGATACAGGTATGGGAACAGGATAACAATAAGGGACCATTTGCAAGACTAACACAGGTAAACACAATGCTCAGGCAAGGAGTAAAGGGGCAGGGCCCTTCATTTAGTCCAAGGATTCATGGGCTAATAGATTATTTTCATGTGAGCGCGTTGGCCCTTTAAGGCCGGGCACACCCTACGGGACACAGCAGAACGGAGCGGAAGTGAGTGCTGGCGTCTCCATGAAGGAAATGCGGGCCAGCGCTCAGAGATCCATGGCTGCGGCCGTCGGGGGTTAGTAATTCCGACGGTCCGCGGCTGTGGACGCTACACATATGCATGCTTGGTTGGGCATGCATGTGTTTTCAACACGGACAAAGTCACTGCCAGACTCCTCTGGCTACGGCTTATCTACTAACAAACAAAAGGATCGGGCTTGTTGAAATTCAACAACTCGCTCATTCTTTCCCCTTAACATCTGCCATCGGTGGAGAGTTGGGAAGCCGCCATACACATTAGAAGTTCGCCTAGACTCACCAAAATCGGTGGGTTCGGGCGACAATATATGGACAAAAGTATTGAGACCCCTATACATTACACCTACAGGAGCTTTTATGGCATCACATTCTAAATCCATAAGCATTAATATGGTGTAGGTGCCCCATTTGCAGCTAAAACAGCTTCCACTCTTCTGGGAAGACTTTCTACAACATTTTGGTGTGTGTCTGTGGGAATGTTTGCCCAATCATCCAGAAGAGCATTTGTGATGTCAAAAACTGATGTTGGACAAGAGATCCTGGCTCACAATCTCCGTTCTAGTTCATCATAAAGGTGTTCAATGGGGTTGTGGACAGGGATCTTGTGCGGGCCAGTCAAGTTCTCCCACACCAACCATGTCTTTATGGAGCTTGCTTTGTGAACTGGGGCACAGTTATATTGAAACAGAAGAGGGACGTCCTCAAACTGTTCCCATAAAGTTGGAAGCATACAATTGTCCAAAATGTCTTGGTATGCTGAACCATTAAGATTTGCCTTCACTGGAGCTAATGGACCTAGGTCAACTTCTGAAACAACCCCATAGCATTATCCCTCCTCCACCAAACTTTACAGTTGGCACAATGTAGTCAGGCAGGTAACGTTCTTCTGCCATTCGCCAAACCCAGACTTGTCCATCAGACTGCCAGATAGAGAAGCGTGATTCGTCACTCCACAGAACACGTTTCCACTGCTCCACAGTCCAGTTGCGCCGTGCTTTACACCACTCCATCCGCCGTTTGCCATTGTGCTTGGTGATGTAAGGCTTGTATCAGCGGCTCAGCCATGGAAACCCATGCCATGAAGCTCCCAGGCACGGTTTTTGTGCTAATGTTAATGCCAGAGGAGGTTTGGAACTCTGCAGTTATTTAATCAGCAAAGCATTGGCTGAATTGCTTTTGTTCCTAAATGCTTCCACTTTGCAATAATACCACTCACAGTTGACCATGGGATTTCTAGGAGGGAAATTTGACAAACTGACTTGTTGCACCGGTGGCATCATATTAAAGTACCACGCTCTAATTCAGTGAGCTCTATAGTACGACCCATTCTTTCACAAGTGTTTGTAAAGGCAGACAGCATGGCTAGGTTCTTGATATTATAAACCTATGGCATTAGAACTGAATGAAACACCTGAATTCAATGAAGAAGTGTGTCCCAATACTTTTGTCCATATAGTGGACATCTAATTTGATGGCCAGCTTAACTTGTGTTAGTTCTTTTCTGTCAGGTTTCCGTACCTCTTTATAGCTTAGCCTAAGTTCACATTGCGGTTGGGCTTTATGTCCGATGCATAATGTGTGAAAATCTCCCAGCACATGTGCCAAACACAAAGTCCAGGGGTATGCCATAAGTATCCCATGAAAAAGAATTGTAAACCGCGCTATTTACATTTCTTTGCCGGATGCCTCTTCACTGAAAAGTATGCTCGACTTTGCTCTTCAGTACCGTTGAGATAAAGATATGTAGGTGCGCCCCCCCCGAATATATGCCAAAGGGTGTCTCTTGACATACATCGGGTAAATGTGGCCCTATGGATGAGTATTCGGCATATGCCCCGGGAACATTCCCAGCACATACGCTGAGTGTAGCGAAAGCACGCTATGTGAACAGAGACTTAGTTCGGTGGATTATTTTATTCAGTAAAAAAAACAGAAACCTGACAGACCCATTATAAGTCATTGGGAGAAAAAAATTGTTCCTAAAGGATTGTATCGCATAATAACCATGACAGATAATAACGGATGCGTCATGAATGTTATACAAATGGAAGCCATAACACGGGTGTGAACAGAGCGTAACATATGTTTTCACTACCATAAAGGAAAATTACTATTCGCTTCTCCGTTTCCCCACTGCACATACAACAGGCTGGTCTGCAGATGATCATGTAATAAACTGCTCATGATACAGAGCCGCCATACTGTGATAATGTATCCTTACATCCCTTATAAACAGAAAACGCTGCATTTAGAAGACCAGCTGGACCTCCAGAGCAGCATTTGATATATAGTGTCTTATAATAAACTTGTGAAGGAAAACTGCTGATGTTGGTAGTACCAGAAGTGCCAGCATACACCCCCACCAGACACAAGGTAATGGGGGTCCATAGGCTGCAGGCAGGGGACACCCGACTCCCGCTCACCGTCCTCTGAGTGGCTCTAGTGCCTGCAGTGACGTCACTGGGCGCGCAGTTCAGGCTTCCAGCTCGGTATAATAACGCAGTGTGAGATGCTGCAGGCAGTGAAGTGAGGGAGAGCGGAGTGGAAGCTGCAGCTGCACCGGGCGCCCTGTCAGTCACCTCAGCGCCAGTCCTGTCATTTAGCCCTGTTTACCCCGGGATGCGTGATACCCCCGTCCTGCTAGACCAAGGACTTACCGTACAACATGGACACTTCCCGGACCTGCCTGCTCGTGTGTTCGCTTCTGTGCGCCCTACAGCTCGTTAGCGCGGCCAGGCTGGGGAAGCAGCATCGGAACTGTCCCGGCCCCTGTGTGTGTGAACAGGACGGGATGATGATGAGAGTGGACTGCACAGACCGAGGGCTCACTGCCGTGCCAGCTAATCTAAGCATCTTCACGTCCTACCTGTAAGTGGCACTTCTGCCCACTCCTCAATGAGTTGCAACGCATTAATGGTGTCATTACATATGTCTCTGTTGTACTTACTGTATCATTGGGGTTCCATTATTATTGCTGCATATAGCGCTATCCTCTACCATGGTGCTGTACAACATGGTTATGGGTGCCATGTGCCATGTGTTGCAGTCAGTATCTATGTCTCTTGCTGTGTACATCACATGGTACTCACCTCATTGTTGCTCACCCAAAATACATAAAACTAGATTGAGGAAGAATTGATTTGCCAATTTCCAGATTGACACCAAACACTGATCCACATCTTAGATAAAAAATGACTTTTTTTTTTTTTTAAACCTATTTTCCTGTAAGTTATTTGCCCTAATGCAAACTTCCATACCTTTCAGATAAATATTACATATTTAATATATACTTTTATAGCATCTACAGATGCAGCAGAGCTGAGTTAGTCCAATATGGATCAGAATTATCAATGTGTGTAAATGATGTAGTGTCAAAACGATTGCAAATCCAGCTCCGAGCTACAGTATAACTGTCATAATAGTACAGGACTAATCTGGTCACTATGGGACTTTCCTTTACAGCTAGGTAGGTACCAGTCCCAAAGTCAAATGACTGACAGATTACAGAACATTCTGCATCATTGTAAATCAAGGAGGCACATTTACTGCGTCCAGGAGCCCCCCCTGTAAGTCGGATCACTACACAGAACCAGGAGGACTATCCGATTTATACCAGGAATCACTGCTAGTAACTTCAGGAGTCGCCTTGTAAATCAGGGATGATCTCTCCTGTGTAAATCAGGGATCCGTCAGGAAGATCAGAGGAATCCTGGTGTTGTGCGGATGAGCCAGATAAATCACATAGTCACATGAAATAGTAGTAAGTAGGTAAATTACTAATCTAGGGTCAAGTTCAGTAGCCGACCATGTGTGGAAGAAGACAGGGTTGAAAACCATAGTGGAAAGCATATTAACTGTTTCTTTATTCTACTATTTCAGCAGTGCAATTCCACTATGAAAGTCTCCAGCCTTCTGATCGGTCTATAGGAAGTTCATATTTGCCCTTATGTTTGCGGAATATATTTTATTATATTCCAAATTGGGCCAAGGTTTGGATTGTAATGAAGGTTCCTAGAAAGCGTTGCAACTCACAGATGGTTTAGGTGGAGGATTGATAAACTTCTATAAATTCATCACTATCACGGCTTCAACACCAACTGGTGTTATCTGTAAAAATACAATATTGTGCTGTACTTCTGCCAATCTAGGGCCATTTGGCAGCCACCAACCAAGTATATTGTCAATATGTTCCTTATCGTGATATGTTAGGAAAACAAGATCCTAGACTGATTTCTGAGAGGAGTTGTATTGATCTTCAATAGTTACACCTTTTGTGAGATATTTCTTATGCAAGCGCGGAGTTTACCTATTAGAAGTTACTGCCCTTAAAAACTGCTATAAATGAGACTGAAAATGTACAATAATGGAGTATAGAAATCATGGGATGCCACGTAAACGTGGCATTTCACCTGACATAATTACAGGTTCTCGTGGCAGGGATATATATATATATATATATATATATATAATTGGGGGGGGGGGTCTTTTGTATATTGCTGCTGGAGTCCCCCTGTAATAATATGCATTTTCCTACCAAGCTCTCCCATGCACCTTTCAACCTGCTCAGGCAGATACAGAAAGTCAATTTTTTTTCCACATCTCCTAAAGGGTTACTTAGTTGGGGGGGGGGCTGTAATATTATATGCTTTCCCAATGTTGAAGCAGTGTGAAGTTTTATGATGATCGACAATACAGTCCCTCTCCTTGTCAGAGATATTGTAAGTGAGCCAAGGGGAAATGTTGATTACAGTTGCAAAAACGTTATCTCCACCTTTGGTTTATGAGACAAGTCTTTGAAGTGTTCAAGAACTTTAATCTTTAACTGCGATATTAAAACAAAGTAGACAAGTAAAGTTGCTGTACCTGAAAGCTTATGCTAAGAATTCAAGACGTTTCCACCTTTAAATATCATTGTCACCAGCTCCGTGCACATCTATGCTCAGACTGCTGGTGTCTTATAAAGATGGGAACCCTTCCATATGTAAATAAATGCTAAGTACAGCTATCAGAACTTTTGCTTTCGGACCCCTGGTTCCCATGACAGTGATGCTCCGCAGAATAGCCAAGTCCTCGTAAAATGGACAATTGAAATAAAGAAGTGCGGCACTCACCAATGACTGTTTATTAACCAACTCGATCAAATCAAGACATATCCATGGGCTAGGGGATGTGAGGATACAATGAAGGCAACAGCCATTTCACTGCTGTAACCAATGACCTATTCGGCTTTGGTACCTCTGTTCACACTACGTCATTATACCGTTACTAATAAAAAATCTATGAAAGCAATAGAATTTATACATATCCCTGGAAGTGTACTGATCACACTACAAGTGTCACTATAGGTCTGTAATGATACTGGATAACAAAATGCAAAAGTAATTTTCTATTTGTCCAATAAAATACAGCTTGTCTAGAGGAATACAAAATATATTTTGCTCGCTGTCAATTCCCAGCATTACAATATCTTAGTGTGATTGGTAATTCTCCTGAAAGACATAATAGCGAAAAATAAAACTGAAACCCTCCTATCTATCTATCTATCTATCTATCTATCTATCTATCTATCTATCTATCTATCTATCTATCTATCTATCTAATCTGTGAACATATATATATAATATTATGAGTTATGTCTTATTATAATGAAACTGTTTGTAAACAATTTTTCAGAATGGCCTGAAATGTATCAATATTATGTATCTTGTAGCTGTGTCTCCATACAATATATCCACATTGTGATGCGGGGCATGCAGTCACGAGGCAGACAGTAAATAGTTATTTGGGGCTACCCATGGTGTTTATTGTGTTTGTGCACAATGTTCGTAGTCTGCGTTCTTTCGTGGTTTATGTGTCTGATGATACGGCTGTGTTATGAAGAAGAGCTTCTTCTCTATGCTTGTGTGGTCGCTTCCAACATCCTGCTTCAATGTTGTGTGTTTGTTTTGATGCCTTAATCCCAGGGTTCTGTGTTCTTGTGTGAAGAACTGGGAATCTTCCAGACGCACTGAATTGCCGTTGTTGATGTTGTTTTATTTTATTTCTGCTCGGATTCCTTACTACAGATGAGGTGCTATTAAAGCTGGGGAAGGTGTTCACAATAATAACAGTGGCTTGAGTAAATATGATACCTTTGTCTGGTAACTTCTATATAGATCAAAGAAGCTTCTTAGGCCACTCAGGTGTCTCCTTAGAAATTCAACTTCACTGTTTTTACCTGACATTGAGGGTATTGCACAGATGTGATTATTCTGCTCCAGCACATTTCTTTAAACAAAATGGGTAACAGAATGTATTTCTTGCTAATATGACCTTCTGAGAGTAATCCTCTAGGTGTAATCCTACAACCTGTACAAATTAATTTATGGGGCCTGAAGCATTTTCAGATAATAAGACTTGCCAAAGATGACAAGACGCTGACTGGGATCCAAATGAAATAATCCTACCAATAGACAAACTATTTTCACGGGTTTTAATATCCTATCCCCTTTCATAGCTAAATTCCGTGGCCTTCAAAGCTTGTTTATGATGTAAGAAGAGTCATCTGATAGTTTACTCACTTAAATTCCATTAAGAAATAACTGGACTCCTCAAGCGGCTCGTATACCGTAACTTTTTTTCCATTATATTGACCCTTTAAAAATGTAGCCAAACTATCTAGAATGTAGCAGCAATCCCAAAGAGTGAATCCGCGCAATGCTGCAGGCGAAATAGTTGGAATGATAGTGTGACTTTCAAACACAACAACAAGAGCCCCATAAAATAACACTAATAGATAGTTTTACTAGTGAAATGATCTACATATGTAGCTCTTCGTGCATTATAGAACGCTGGGATCGCCTTACCCATCATTACTACTAATAAATTAGGACAATGGTCGTTTTGCAAGTATTATATAACAAGTTGCATTTCTGTCCGTTCACAGTCTCATGTGAAATATCTGTGGATATTTTAAGCTGTTTATTCCTCGCCACCTAGGTGCCACATTTTGGAAGCATGATATCACCAACTTCTCCGACTTTAGTTAGAGATAAACATCTATTATGGGGAAAAGTTGAATTTTATTTATATTCACTGTTTAAATGTGGATTTATAATTCTGTGATCGGATAAATATTACATTTGTGTCATTAAATACATTATCATTTCAGACATTCTTGCAATTTATCAGTGACTTCCCGCTTCAATGTTTAGTGGATTAACTTACTCTCTTGTGTAGCAGAGAGAACTCCACTTCACTTTCTCATACTGTAAAAAGCAAGAAAAGATTAGAACATAGGCGGAACAATAATGTCCAGCATTAGCGTTATGTGATATCGCTTCAAACAGTGGAAAATCGGAAATGTCAGTGTGACAGCTATTGTGCACTACACACACACCTTTTAGCAGTCCTGTTCTTGTTACAGCTCCACACAAATACCTTTCTTGCTAGGTATGCTGAAAGCACCGCTGCTCTATTTATTTCTGGCCACTATCAGGATTCATAGTAAGTGCAGTTGCATAATCATTGACTTTGTAGTATTTTCATGTGCCTATAATGAGTAAGGAGAGGTTGTGCGCAGTTAATCATCAGACTATGGCGGTACACACCATTGTTAATAAATGACAGTTTATTGCTCTGTATAAAAGCATTATTGATGTAGTGTGCAATACAATAGTCGAGCACACTATTTTCTTTCCACATGCTCCTGGAAGACGCTTTTATAGTGTAAACATGTGTGAAATAATCAGTTTGGATATTCCGACAAGTCATTTAGGCTACAGCCATATTCTTATGGTCAATGGATACATTGTTTCCTTTTACTTTGCTGTAAAGATTATCTTTGTATGTAAAAAGTTGGATATATATTACTACATATAGATAGAAGGCTAGTAGGCCCCATGCACATTGGTTTCATATCAAACTCATCACTGTTAATATTTTTAATGATACTTGTCATTCCTGCAGTTTTATTAGGGACGGTAGAATGTAAAGTAAATGACGGCAGGCCATAGGACGTCATAAACATCTGTGAAATAATACACCGCGCAATATGATATTTTCAGTACGTTAGAATGGAAAGAAAATAATAAAGATAACTCCAGAAATCCATATTCCGCTTAAGTTTTGCCATTTTCGAGATGCTAACAATTCTTTAATTGCTTCCGGTGCATCGTATTTGAGAAAAGTGGGTATCTTACGTGGTATTTCCATAGAATTTTTTTTTCTTTCTAAAATCTTTATGTTTTAGGGCGGGTTCACACGTGGCGGAATTTCACTTAAATTCCGCTGCGGACACTCCGCAACGTTAATCCGCAGCGGTGCCGTTTGTCCATTGACTTACACTTTAATTTAGCAGTGTTCGTTTAGACGAGGCGTAAAATTCCGCTGCGGAGCAAAGGCTGCGGAGCGGAATTTGTTGTCCGCAGCATGCTCTGTCTGTTGCGGAGCAGTGGCGGACTCATGGCGGAATTTCTCCATTGACTTCAATGGAGAGTCAAAATTCCGCAATGAAGTCCGCAGATCTTATGTGTGCTGCGGAGCGTATTGGTTTTACTACCATGACATTTCTTCATTCTGGCTGGACCTATGTATTTCTAGGTCTACAGCCAGACTGAAGAAGTCAATGGGGCTCCCGTAATGACGGGAGCGTTGCTAGGAGACGTCTGTAAATAGTCACTGTCCAGGGTGCTGAAAGAGTTAAGCGATCGGCAGTAACTGTTTCTGCACCCGGGACAGTGACTACCGATCTCAATATACATGTATCTGTAAAAAAAACATATAAGTTCATACTTACCGAGAACTCCCTGCGTCTGTCTCCAGTCCGGCCTCCCAGGATGACGATTCAGTGTAAGTGACGGCTGCAGCCAATCACAGGCTAATAACAGGCTGCAGCGGTCACATGGACTGCCGCGTCATCCAGGGAGGTCGGCCTGGATGCCGAAAGAGGGACGCGTCACCAAGACAACGGCCGGTAAGTATGAAAATCGTTTACTTTCACTAGGGAAAGTGCTGTCCCTTCTCTCTATCCTGCACTGATAGAGAGAAGGGAAGCACTTTTACCGCAGTCCGCAGCAGCTAGTCCGCATCAATGTACTGCACATTTTGTGCAGATCCGCAGCAGAATCTGCAACGCAGATTCTGTGCGGCATTGATGCGGACAGTTGCGGAGGAAATCCGCCACGTGTGGTCATGCCCTTATACTGCTGCACATGAGACAAAAACTCTCAAACTGCTATAAGAGCAGAAACTCAAGAAAGAAAAATGTTAAAATACTGGGCAAACCCCCTCCCTCTCGGTGTAAATTAGGGTAAACCGGCAGAGAACCTTCCAGCATTACTCAAATTTTGGTCAGAGCCTCCTGCAAACAATTGGTCATCTATTGGTTTACCAATTCACCAGGAATTCTTCGAAGAATGATTGTCTTTATTGTTCCATCGAGGCAAGGCAGAGGGTGTTAATGTTTTGGCCTCACAGCCATAACTAACGTCCCTCTGCGGCTGTAATATTGTCATTTTTACTATACCTTAATAGATTAATAGCTTTCACAAATTTCTGACACTTCCTTTCACTTTCCAGCTTGTGCTGTGTAAGTAGAGACCGCGTCAGCAGTCATTTCATTGTCCTCTGAGGGCAGGATTAAAATGAAAGGTAATACCTCTAATATAAATCTGGAAACGGATCACACCATTGACAATAGGTGATGTGACATCTTAGTTTCTACTCCCTCCTCCCTGCGGAGTGACCTCTGCACAACATTCAACCATATAATGTAACAATTAAGGCCAATCTCAAGAAGGCCAATCTCTGTCACCAACTAAGGGAAGATGGGTGCCCACATAATCATAAAAAATATACCATGAGAAAAAACCTGATTACAAATAAAGAATATGTTTTGGTATATAGTTTTAATGAATTAAAAATAAAAAAAAGTGATGCATTCCCTCTTTAATGTTGCAATCTTTTTTTTTTTTTTCTCAGTCAAAATGAAATACAAAGGCAGTAAAGAAAGGGGTTGGCTGTAGTCTTCAATAGGATTACGGACAGCAGCTATAGAGAAATGTCTGCCCCAATGATCACTACGTTCTCACCAGTGCAGACAACATTTACATACATATCTATGAATGATATTGACAGCACTTTGTATTAGCCCTTTTATAAGCTTTGTTCTTTAGACCTAGGGCTCATTCAGACAAGCGTGTATGACGGCCATTAAAACAACGGCCTTCACACAGACTTATATATTTCAATGGGGCCGTTCACATGACCGTTTTTTCAGCCTGGCGTGTGAGGGTCCGTGAAAAAATAGGACATGTCCTATTTTTTTGCGCTTCACGCATGCCCCCCATAGACTGTAGTCTATGGGGGATGTGTGATAACGTGTCCCGCACGGGTGCACCTCGGACATCAGTTTTTTCATGTCCGAGGTTGGCCACGTTCGTGTGAATGTAGCCTTAAAAACTGCCGTGTCAGATTTGCATGCGTAAAAAACGCAGCGTATTTCCGGCAGTTTTTTTGTCCGTGTGCCATCAGTGTGCATTGTGTATGGCATCAGTGTGCTTTGCATGCAGCATGCATTTTTTACGTCCATGCAAGCACTTATTTTTAGTTTTTTTAAATTTCTCTTCATTTCTTTGTAACTGATGTGTGAAACACAGACAGCATACGGATGTCGTCCGTGTTTTTCACGCATCCATAGACTTCAATGGCCGACAAGGTGCGCAAAATGCACCAATACAGGACACGCAGTGAGTTTCACGCAACGGGCACTCACTGCACCAAAACTCACACATGTCTGAATAGCCCCATTGAAATTAATGGGTCCGTGTACTGTCCGTTATTTCAATGGACAGCACACGGACGAGTATTACGCTCGTCTGAATGAGCCCTTCGAGCACCTTTACCAATAGTAAACAGAAGTTAGTGCAAGTATTTTATGAGGAGAAGAAGATGATCAAGTCAACCTAAAATAATGAAATTGCATCGTTTCTATACAAATATCTTGTAAACTCATGCCGTTTTAAAGGCCCTTGACCGTAATGCTGCTTATTTCTGCTGGATATTCTTAACATGAAATGTTTCATCTTAACATGTTTATTTACCCAGATGTCAAATTATTTGATTTACATATGTCTTTGTATGCCCTGTAGACTGTATAACATGATTATTGGCAAATACAGTATCATAAAAAAAAGAAAGGTTATATATATAATTTTACAATTATTGAAGGCGCTGCCTCAAGTATGATAGCAAGTAGAGCCTCAGTTGAAGTATGTATGGTATTCAATGTTGCCTAAATGGATTCACAATCTCACTATCCCTCTGTTAGCTCAGAATTCCCTAATAGGATATATGAAAATTAGTTTTCTAAACCGGGCAACCCTTTAAGGGATTATGTAGATGGGAGTATTATGGCTCCAGGCAACCTCTGAGTTGGTGAGAGATTTACGATGGCACCCATTAGGGTATGTTCACACGGAGTGTTTTCAGCCGTTTTCCGGGCCGTAAACTTCCCGAAAAATGACTGAAAACTCGGAAGCAGAACGCCTCCAAACATCTGCCCATTGATTTCAATGTGAATAACGGCGTTCTGCTCTGACGGGCCATTTTTTTCGTGGCCGTTTTTCAAAACGGCCGCGTAAAAATAGGTCGCGAAAAAGAAGTGCAGGTCGCTTCTTGGGACATTGTTGGAGCCGTTTTTCATTGACTCTATTGAAAACATGGAGCGAAAATCGCGAGTGGCTTAAAAAACGTCTGAAAATCAGGAGCTGTTTTCCCTTGAAAATAGCTCCGTATTTTCAGACGTTTTTTGCTAGGGTATGTTCACACGCTTAACGGTTTATGAGGCGCACATTTTCTGTTGGATTCCTACCATCAGATGCCATATAACAGAGGCATTGCTTCTAAACAGTGTTCCCTGAGTCTAAGCAGTGTGTGCTAGAAAGGAAAGAGTTAAAACAACCTACTAATAAGGTCAAAAAGCGCAGTTGCAGCTCCATCTGTCTGCAGGGTTTGGAATTTATAATAATATCATTTCCAAAACACATGGTTTAGAGGGAACAGTGCTTCTAAGGCTGGGTTCACACGACCATGTTACGTCCGTAATGGACGGAACGTATTTCGGCCGCAAGTCCAGGACCGAACACAGTGCAGGGAGCCGGGCTCCTAGCATCATACTTATGTACGACGCTAGGAGTCCCCGCCTCGCTGCAGGACAACTGTCCTGTACTGTAATCATGTTTTCAGTACGGGACAGTAGTTCCACGGAGAGGCAAGGACTCCTAGCGTCGTACATAACTATGATGCTAGGAGCCCGGCTCCCTGCAGTGTGTTCGGTCCGGGACTTGCGGCCGAAATACGTTCTGTCCATTACGGACGCAACATGGTCGTGTGAACCCAGCCTAAAGGAGAATAACCACATAATATGGTGACACATGGAATGCCTACAGATCCGTAGTACAGAGCCATAGGGCTACGGGTACCACTGTATAGGCTCAGTGCTCATAGCTCTGCTGTGTGCATGAGGCCTAAGATGGCACAAAGGATTGAGCAGTCTAAGCATAGCTTAATTTTGTTCTTGCACTTCACAAGTCACCATGCTCCTGAAAAACTGCATACAGCAAAGGTAGTCGCCCACCTTGCCAATTATCATACCAACAACTTTTTTATCTCTTATAAACTGATGAGAGTGGAAGATTTTATTAATACATTTTAATGTCTAGTAAGTGTTTTGAATTCATTTGAGAATTCTCATCATTGATACCCCATTGGTCCCTATATTTCACTATGTACCGAGGGCTAATTTTTTTGTGGGACGAGCTGTAGTTTTCATTTGCACCATTTTTTGGTACATAAGATTTTTTTGATCACTTTTTGTGTCATTTTGTTTCAGCGCTAAGGTGACCAAAAAGCAACGATACTGGTGTTTTAAATGTATTTTTTACATTGTTCACCTTGCGAGTTAAATAATGGTATATTGTATATTTATTTAGTTAAATAATTGTATATTGTATGTAGTTCTGACTTTTTTGGATGCAGCGATACCAATTGTATTTTATTTTTCTATTTTTTACATTGTGCTTGTAGCGTCCATGGCCGCGGACCGTCGGGATTACTCACACCCCGGCGGCCGCAGCCATGGATCTGTGAGCACTGGCCCGCATCTCCTCCCCAGGAGACGCCAGCGCTCACTTACACTCCGGTCCGCTGTGTCCCGTAGAGTGCGCGCACGCTCTTGCCCGGCCTTAAAGGGCCAGCGTGCACACATGGGAATTATTACCAATTAGCCCATTATCACATTATATTGTCATTTTTACAGGCTTCTGCTAAGCCCTGCTGGAGGCATGGCTTAGCAGAGGCAGACCTAGTGGCCTTCATTAGGCCCCCGGGCTGCCATGACAACCACCGGCACCCGCAGATCGCATTGCGGGGGGGGCGATGGGCTGTCTGAGGGGGCCGCCCCCTTCCTAATGTCGCAGTCGCTATTGACCGCAGCATTTAACTAGTTAAATGGCCAGGAACAGCGCGATCGCTGTTCCTGGCCGTTAGAGCAGAGTGTCCGCTGTAAAACGCAGCTGACACCTGCAGTGTATGGAGCGGGCTCCATGCGTAAGCCCGCTCCATGACTTGCCAGCACGGCATGGCATGGGATGGCATGGGTTAAGGAAGCTTTCAGGGGGTTCTGGCACAGCCGATCCCCATTACTGCCGAATATAAAATGCAGGGACGTTTTAGCAAGATTTATTCTTGATAAAAAGTGCGTCTTATAGTCCAAAAAATACATTATGTGATTTTTCTTCACTTTAATTCTAATACACTACTCCCAAATGTTTTCTCTTTTATTTCTTTTACTAAAAACAGATGATCAGCGAAATAAATAATTCAGAAAAGAAAAATATATAATTTTTCTACTTTAATTTTACTGCTTTTCAATACACTTTGTCCATTTAAGCTTTTGTATTCCCACATTATAATTTTTTTTTAGGCTGAGCTGCGAGCCACGAATGCACCGCTGCCTTCACCTCTTCATCAGATTTCAATTTTTGTCCTCCTAAGGCTTTTTTCAGTGGACCAAACACGTGATAGTCTATCCAATAGAATCAGTTCACGTGCACGCTCAATATTGTCATCAGTCGTGAATGGTCGTCTGGCTCCTTCATGGCTGACACTTGTGGGACCTTCCTTGAACATCTCTATCCATTCATACGCACTTTTTCGCGACACAACACTTTCTCCATACTGTGCACAAAGTCTGTCATAAATATCGGCACCAGACACACCCTCAGACCACAAAAAAATTATCACTGCACGCTGCTCTTCTTTCGTGCAAATTACAAGTGGGGCAGCCGTTTGTTTCTCGCACCGCAGTCACAGATAACACGTTCCAACATGTACAGCAGTAACTGGGGAGACAGCGACCTTGTATGAAAAGCGCTGATAAGACAGTTCGGCCAACAGACGTTTTAATATGACAGGAGTGCGGATAATTTAGGACTCGGCCTCATACATTTAAGTATATCTTTTAACCCCCTTCCCAAAATTTGTCGTATGGATACGTCATGGAAAACCAATGCTTCCCGCTATTTAATGTATCCATACGACAATTGGAAGACACCGGCTCAAAAGCCGAGTTGGTGCCACCATCCCCAGGTGTCAGCTGTTTGTTACAGATGACACCCTGCTGTAATTGCGGGGATCGTAGTTAGCTCTGATCCCCACCATTAACCCATTAAATGCAGTGGTCAAAAGCGATCGCTGCATTTAAAGTGTTTGTAGCTAATCGCCACCCCAGCAACGAAATTGCCGGTGGCTGCAATGGCAACCCGAGGCCTAATACTCGACTCCGGGCCTGCCTAGTACGGAAGCCTTCCATGCCCCGCCAAGGGCTGGGCCTAAAAGGCTTCCGGTTCCGACGGAAAGATGGCGCGGGCTCAGCAGCTGAGCCCATGTCATCAGTGGCGGGTGTCAGCTGTATGTTACAAATCAGCAGCCATGCCATGCGACTGCTGCAATGGCAATAGGAGACCTAAGGCCTTATTCACACGACAGGGTCCGAGTGTCGGCCGATAAAATCGGCCGTTTTTCCTGGCCGGTTTGCATCCGGGCCGTGTTGCCGTTTTTAACGGCCGATTTTGCATCTGTTTTTTTTCCCTGTCCGTTTTAAAATCTGATGAATTTAATTTGTAAATGTTTTCCACACACTTCCCTCTGTAGATAATGCCACACATTGCCCTCTGTAGATACTGTCACAGCCCCTCTGTAGGTAGTGCCACACAGCCCCTCTGTAGGTAGTGCCACACAGCCCCTCTGTAGGTAGTGCCACACAGCCCCTCTGTAGGTAGTGCCACACAGCCCCTCTGTAGGTAGTGCCACACAGCCCCTCTGTAGGTAGTGACACACAGCCCCTCTGTAGGTAGTGCCACACAGCCCCTCTGTAGGTAGTGCCACACAGCCCCCTGTAGGTTGTGCCACACAGCCCCTCTGTAGGTAGTGCCACACAGCCCCCTGTAGGTTGTGCCACACGGCACCTGTGTGTAGGTAGCACCACCGGTCCAGGAGAAGTCCCTGACTTCAATGTCCATATATGGACACAGTGAAGTCAGGAACTTCTCCTGGAGCGGAATCCCCGGCCACATCGCAGGGGATTCCACTTCAGAAGTCGCTGACGTCACATGCACTTCGCACTGTGAGGAGGAGAAGGAGAGAGCGAGCGACGGAAGACACGGCCATCACTTGGAGCACATTCAAGTGATGGCCGTGTATTACCCGGCCCCATAGACTTCTATGGGAGCCAGGCGGCCGTGAGAACGGCCGAAAATAGGGCATGTCCCATTTTTTGACGGCCGGGTTTCTGTCAGTGAACAACTGACAGATCTAATACATTGCACTTCAAAGGTAGTGCAATGTATTAGAAAATAAATCCGACAGTTGGACCTTCAGTCCCCTAGTTGTACTAAAAAAAAAATAGTGTAAAAAAAGTTGTAAAATGTCTCAAGTAAAAAATAAAACAATCGCCCTATTAATCACCTTATGTAATCGCCCTATTTAAGTCCTTTATTATTGAAAAAAATTAAAATAAGCCTTACATATTTGGTATTGCCGCAAACGTAATGGCCTGAACTACAAAAATATTATGTTATTTATCCCACGCGGTGAATGCTGTAAAAAAAATTAAAAAATCATGCCAGAATTTCTGTTTTTTTGGTCACTTTGCCCTACAAAAATTGGAATCAAAAAGTCGCATATATCCAAAAATTGTACCTATAAAAACTATAGCTTGTATCGCAAAAAAGCAAGCCCTCATACAGCTCCATTGATGAAAAGATTTAAGTTAAGGTATGTTCACACGCAAACTCAAAAACGTCTGAAAATACGGCTCTGTTTTCAAGGGAAAACAGCTCCTGATTTTGAGACGTTTTTTTAAGCCACTCTCAATTTTCGTTGCGTTTTTCGCAGCGTTTTTTTACGGCCGTTTTGAGCTGTTTTCCATAGTCAATGAAAAACGCCTCCAAAAATGTCCCAAGAAGTGTCCTGCACTTCTTTTGACGAGCCGTCATTTTATGCGCCGTATTTTGACATCGACGCGTAAAATAAAGGCTCATGCGAACAGAACATCGTAATTCCCATTGAAAGCAATGGACAGATGTTTGTAGGCGTATTAGGGGCGTTTTTTTCAGGCGTAATTCGAGGTGTAAAACGCCTTTTATTATGCAAAAAGTTGTAAAACATAAAATAGCGCTATAAATTTGCTATCGCCAGAATCGTACTGACCGGCAGAATAAAGTTAACATATAATTTATAACGCATAGAGAACGCTTTATAAAAAGAGCCGATGCCAGAATTGCTGTTTTTTGGTCACCTTGCCTCCCAAAAAATAGGATAAAAAGTGATCGAAAAGTTGCATGTACCCCAAAATGGTACCAATAAAAACTACAGCACGTCCCGCAAAAAAAACAGCCGTCATACCACTACGTCTATGAAAAAATAATATTAGTTAAAGAGGCTCTGTCACCACATTATAAGTGCCCTATCTCCTACATAAGGAGATCGGCGCTATAATGTAGGTGACAGTAATGCTTTTTATTTCGAAAAACGATCTATTTTCACCACTTTATTAGCGATTTTTTTTTTATTTTTTTTATTTTTTTTTATTTTTTTAGCTTTATGCTAATGAGTTTCTTAATTCCCAAGTGGGCGTGTTTTTACTTTAGACCAAGTGGGCGTTGTACAGAGGAGTGTATGACGCTGTCCAATCAGCGTCATGCATTTCTCTCCATTCATTTACACTACACTAGCGATATAGTTATATCACTATGTGCATACACAAACACTAACATTATTGCAGTGTCCTGATAATGAATATACATAACTACCATCCAGGACGTGATGTGTATTCCGAATCCTGACCACTTCTGAATCTTTTCTGTGAGATTCCAGCAAGGCAAACGTAATCTCGCGAGATTACGATGTAACCTGTCATTTCAAACAAGATTATTTTCACTGCCCAATTCTAATAAAATATATGAAACACCTGTGGGGTCAAAATACTCACTACACCCCTAGATGAATTCCTCAAGGGGTGTAGTTTAGTAAATGGAGTCACTTTTGGGGAGTTTCCATTGTAGTGGTAGTGTACCAAAATGGGGTCTTTTTTTGGGGTGTTTCCTTGGTTTTGGCATCACAAGATTCAAACCTGACATGGTGCCTAAAATATATTATAATGAAAAGAAGGCTCCAAAATCTATTAGGTGCTGCTTTGCTTCTGAGGGCTGTGTTTCAGTCCATTAGCACACTAGGGCCACATGTGGGATATTTCTAAAAACTGGATGTAATGGATTAAATAGGAATTTCTAAAAAAAACAAAAACATTTTTATATTTCACCTCTACATTGCTTTTAATTCTTGCGAAACGCCTAAAGAGTTAATAAACTTTCTAAATGCTGTTTTGAATACTATGAGTGGTGCAGTTTTTAAAATGGGGTGATCGATGGGGGTTTGTATTGTATGGGCCCCTCAAAGCCACTTCACAATTGAACTGGTCCCAGTAAAAATAGCCTTTTGAAATTTTCTTGAAAATGTGAGAAATTTCTGCTAAAGTTCTAAGCCTTGTAACGTCCTAGAAAAATAAAAGGATGTTCAAAAAAAACGATGCCAATCTAAAGTAGATATATGGGAGATGTTTATTAGCAACTAATTTGTGTGGTATCACTATCTTTTTATTTTTATTTTTTACAAGCGGATACATTTAAATTTAGAATTATTTTTACCACTAACCTTAAGTACAATGTGTCACAAGAAAACAGTCTCAGAATTGCTTGGATAGGTAAAAGCATTCCAAAGTTATTACCACATAAAGTGACACAAGTCAGATTTGAATAATAAGGCTCTGTCAGGAAGGTCAAAAGTGGCTGCAGCGGGAAGGGGCTAAATAATGTCTCTTCTTGCTGGAAATACCTGGTAGTATTCGATATTTAACACCCTAAGACTAATAATACTAATCCTTTAATACCATTATAAAGTTACATATGGTCCTATCCACAGCCGATGTTCTAATTTCACCTCAACAAGTTTGCCATCTGTTATGGGATAAATCAGAATATTATATATTTACTTATTTGCCTTGGGATACATGCTATCTTGTTTGAAGAATAGTCTTCAATTTCCTATGCAGTATATAAGTATCCGGTCATCAAAATACAGACTATAAAATAATTCTGGTGATAACACTATATATTAACTTTAAGAGTTTGCATGACAGCGTTTCTCCAAATCTGTTTGGGGCCTGAAGTGCGGAGGACAATTGGCCTGGCATAGGGAGCCTGTTTCCAGCTGTTAACGCGTGCACCAAGCTGACCTCTTCAGTCTACACGCCAACCTAGATTAGAGTCTCCTCAAGTGTTCCTTGTTAACCCAGAATCACTCCCTATGGTAAGCCAGTCTTTCATATCTTCCCTTGCCTTTTGGATGAACATTATGCCAGTGATTTCATTCTTCTTTGGAAACATGGCCTTTAATTGCAGTTATGCCCTTTTTTATGATAAAAGTGTAAATTCAAGTGTTTTTTATTCTGCACTAATAAAATGTGCTTTACTTAGAGGCGTAGCTAGGTCCTCCAGCACCCGGGGCAAAGATTGTTTGGTGCCCCCCCCCCCAACCTCCTCCCCCCTTGCCATGTTTGTTTTCTCTACCAATCGATGTGTCATTTCTTTTCCACATTTCTTTTAATGTAACTTGAGCATAAAAACATTTTGTAAATTTTACAAGCAATATAGTTCTATACACAACACCAAAATAGTGTTCAGTACATAAATACAGCCCCAGAACCAAGCTCAGTACATCTATATAGCACCAACACAAATACAGCTCAATTTAGTGCAACCCCTGACGTATAGGTTCACACTAAATTGTTTCCAG
This sequence comes from Rhinoderma darwinii, assembly GCF_050947455.1. Classification (NCBI taxonomy): domain Eukaryota; kingdom Metazoa; phylum Chordata; class Amphibia; order Anura; family Rhinodermatidae; genus Rhinoderma; species Rhinoderma darwinii. The sequence continues at coordinate 158,500,879 of NC_134689.1, forward strand.
CTCCCAGCATGGCCCGAACAATGGTAAGGATATGCTGGGAGTTGCATTTTCACAAAAATCCTATCATATAATCATGCCACCCATCATCTCGCTGCAGATCATACAGTGACTACAGTACTGATTAGAGGCAGAATGAACATTTACATTAAGTGACTCACCGGTGACGTCTCAGATTCTACTTTTTCTCCATCCGGTCCAGACCTCTATGATGACTTCTCCCGGTCACAGCCCATTTCTGCAGTTTGCCGCACAGATGTCTTCAGCTTCTCACTTTTCCAACATTTTTACACCTATAAACAAAGATAAAGTTCTCATTATACCACATACCACGCCCATAAATATAATAGTACCATACACTGCACCTCTAATTATAATAGCACCATACACCGTGTCGCACACACACACACACACACACACACACACACACACACACACACACACACACACACACACTGTGCCCACTGTAGATAGTGCCCCTATATAGCCCACCCCTGTATAGTGTCCCACATATAGCTCCCCCTATAGTGCTCTACAGATAGGCCACCCCTGTATATAGCCCCCCTGCCCTGTATATAGCCCCCCTGTAGATATAGCCCACCCCTGTATATAGTGCTCCACAGATAGCCCACCCCTGTATATAGCCCCCCTGTAGATATAGCCCACCGCTGTATATAGTGCTCCACAGATAGCCCACCCCTGTATATAGCTCCCCTGTAGATATAGCCCACCCCTTTATATAGTGCTCCACATATATCCCCCCTCAGTAGATAGAGCCCCACCATAGAAAAAGCCTCCCATGGTAGATAAAGCCACCCCCACAGATAATGCCACACACACTTTTTTTTTTTATTCCGATAAAATAACAAACTATCCAAACTCACGTTCCCACACCTCCGGCAGCAATGGAGACCTGCTCTTCTGCGCAGGTCTCCTGGGGTTGAACGCTTCCCTTTCAATCAGCACCTTTCAACAACGCAAGCGGCGCAATGTATCACGCCGCTTCACTCGTAGAAAGGCGCTGAATGGCCGGCAGTGGCGGATTAAGTAGACCATAGGCCCTGGGCTGTTACACAAACTTGGGCCCTCCTTCCCCACCGCCGCTCTGCCGTGTCTATAGTGAACACCAACTTTTTGTGTGAGCATTGACAAATGGTTGTTACGATTCCCCTTGTCAAAGGGCTGTGTCCCTGCATACTGACAGTCTCCAGCCATTGCTGACCGTATCACACTGTGTAGGGACACATCCTCCTGACAATGTGCATGGTAACACGCATTTGTCTATTCGCTCTGGGTACACAGAGATATGTAGAATACAAGGATTACCTGCAACAGACATGTCCGGAGAGGAGATCCCCTATAGATCCAGTGACGTCTTCTCTGATGGGAGCCGTTTTCTTTTCTTCTCCATCTGACGCAGACCGTTATGGCAACTTCTCCTGATGAGACATCTTTGCCCATCACTTCTACAACCATTTTCAGCCCCTATAGAAACACACAAATTTAGACACAAAGGCCCAGTCCATACATTAAAGGGGTGGTGCGGGCACAGACCATTTTTTATACTGAGGACCTATCGATGTGCCCAGACAACCCCTTTTACTCAGACTAATAAATTTGGACCACAGACTAGATCATAGAATACATACAGACCCCAGACATTCTAAACTATTGCTGTTAGGGATCTGCCAGGTACTTCATCTAGGTATACTCCTGGGATTAATCAATCCACACCTGAGGCCAGACCTGTTCGACTGACAACATCTCCCACCAACCAGGGTGGCAGGCTCAGGAGTGGGAGAGCCTATCGCGGCCTGGTCTGTCGGAGTTAGCTCCGCCCCCTGTCCTTTATTACCTGCCCTGTTCTCTCCCTCAGTGCTTGTAATTCTTTTGGATTCCTGGCCCCACTGCTGCTTGCTCCAGCCTGCTTCTGCCGTGCTTCTGCCTTGCTGCAGTTCTGCTTGACCTGCTTGCTTTGCCCCTGGCTTGCTTCTGTCTCCTTGCCCGCTTGGGTGTACTCACTTCGTCCTGGTCCTGACTGTCCGTTCGCCGCTCCGTTTCCTCGTGGCGTTCCGTGGCTACTGCCCCTTCCCTTGCATGTTCCCTGTTTGTTTTCCTGTGCACTTAGACAGCGTAGGGACCGCCGCCCAGTTGTACCTCGTCGCCTAGGGCGGGTCGTTGCAAGTAGGCAGGGACAGGGCGGTGGGTAGATTAGGGCTCACTTTCCCTTCACCTCCTTCCTGCCATTACAATTGCAGTCCCCAGACCAGACCCCCCTAAACAAATACAGACCCCAGAACAAGCACCCTGAATAAATACAGACCTCAGACCGGACCCCCTACACTAATAATGACCCCAGACCTGACTCCCTTAACACAGACCTCAAACCAGACCCCCCCCCAAACTAATAAAGACCCCAAAACTTATACAGACCCCATAAACTAATACAGACCCCAGACCTCAAACTAATACAGACCCCCTAAATACAGACCCCAGACCATACCCCCTATTCTAATAGAGACCCCAGACCCCTAAATACAGACCCCTAACCTAATACAGACCCTAGAAGAGGCCCCCTAAATAGACCTTATAAACTAATACAGACCCCAGATCAGACCCCCTAAATACAGACCCCTAAATAAAGACCCCTAAACTAATACAGACCCTAAAACAGGCCCCCTAAATAGACCCTATAAACTAACACAGACCCCAGACCTCAAACTAAAAGAGACCCCCTAAATACCGACCCGAGACCACTTAAACTAACACAGACCCCTAAATATACAGACCCTAAACCCCTTAAACTGATACAGACCCCAGACCAGACCCCCTAAATACAGACCCCTTAAACTAACAGACACCATACCCCCTAAATACAGACCCCACACCAGACCCCCTAAATACAGACCCATTAAACAAATCAATCCCCTTATACTTACATAGTCAGTCTTCTCTGTGGAGTCTTGCTGCTGCTGCTCGAAGTCCTGCGGTCATGTGACCAGCAGGTCTCTAAGCAATAGTAAGAACTTCAGAGATGAGGTCATGTGACCTTATGTCTAAAGGTCCTTTTGCAGGACATACACAATGCAGTTTCGTCGCGGTTTTTGCCACGATTCGCGGCAAATTCGCGACAAAACGACAATGTACTTTGGGCGGCCATGATAATATGATAATCCGCCATTGATGGCCAGGTACGGAACGTACCCGGCCATTCATTGGTTCTAATTGTACCTGTGTCCTATAGACGCAGGTACAATTATAGTACAGGAGGGGGTGGCGCTGGCGGCCCCCTCTAAGTTGCGTCCGGGGCACATGCCCCGTCTGCCCCCCCCCCCCCACCCTAGCTACGCCCCTGGTTTACTTTAGAATTCTAATTTAGGGATCTTTTAGAAACATGCAGATGACCAACCCTTATTTCAAAACACTTAAATTGTATTCTCATTTTCAAACACCATTTTAATTTTTACTTATAGAATTAGCTGAAACACAAAGTTGAGTTACTCGTAATACATTACTTTGTTAATCTTTTACTTCTGAGTTATAGTCTGTAACATAGTCCAAAGTTGCATTCACAATTCTGCAGGCTTCGGAGCTGAAATCTCCCAGCATTCCTTTCTGACTCAATGTCCCCACAGTGCCTGCTCTTATGATTTAGAATTCTGGGAAATGTAGTTTTTACAACAGGCAGTAATCGGACGTAGGAATAACGAACTGTCCCACTGTATAATAGGAGCTCAGCCAAATTGTTAGGGATGTTTCTGACAACGATCTGGTCATGTTGTGGTAATATGTGGTCCTGGTGGGAGGTATTATTTGTCCCTTGTATAGTGGTTTCATTGGTAATATTGCCCTTGGTATACTTGGTTTTGTTCAGTAACAGTATTGTGATATTTTTTAGTTGTGTAGTGGATTGCGGTATTATTTGGTAACAGTTTGACTATATTATCATACATAGAAAATCGTCTTATAGCTATGTTGTCTTTGGGGTCCACATGTCTGAACAGCAAGCTGGTGGAGGGGGCCACGGTCCAAAATTTGCACTTGGGCCCAAAGGACTATAGTTACACCACTGTGTATGTGCTAACAAGAAGTATACTATTTAGCGCTTCCCTAATACTTGTCAAATACTTTACCTTAGATCTGATTATGGATTAGAACCTACATTTATTTACCTTATTTTGTATCTCCTATTAAATGGTTATACCCATAATAGATATTGATGGCATATCCACAGTATAGCCCATAAATGTCTGATAGATGCAGATCCCACCTCTGTGACCCACACCTATCTCTAGAATGGGGGGTCCCCTAACCTTGTCCCGTCTAGTGAGGTGGCCGCTGAGCGGTGCATGACTATCCATATGTTTTTGGAGTGGAAGTGACTCCATGAATATTTTGTCTTTGGTTGGTTTGAACCCAGGATCCCATTGCTGTAAGGCAACAGTGCTAACCCACCATGCTGCCCATTTCTTTATTTTTCTCACCTAAGGCCATTTTAAATACCCCCCTTCCTGTCAACAGGTTTATTTTTTTTCCTTTGATTTCCCAGTATTCGTTCAAGTAAACAAGAAGATGTTTGTACATATAGACATGCAAGTATATGTTTTCTAAATTACTGTGGCAGCATCTATTGAAGGTAGCAGGAGACTGTAGAATTTAACAAGTGTAAAGGGAATATTTTAAGTACAGGGACTCTTGTAGAAAAATAGTAATTTACAGTACAGAAATAAACCCACAAATACTATAATTTATCTCCAAATATAACCGGCCATGCTTAAGGACACTGGATACTCCGTGGATTTCGTCCTAATGCTGTCTAACAAATCTATTTTTATTATCACTGGAAAATGTTTCCTCCACCCCTCTGTGTATTCACTGGCTGTTTATTTTTCCTTTAAAACATTTACTTTTTTGTGTGCATATTTTTGGATGTTTTTGCTTATTAATTTATGATCAATCTTAACTATGTTTTTTCCTTTGAAATTACCTAAAAATCAAGCAGCAGCACAACTTGAAGCAGATTGATTTAACTCCAAAGCATAAAATTACAATATTAGGCCTTGTTTACACTGAGTTTTTTTTTTACAGGCATAAAAATCTGCTTCAAAATTCCTTTAGGAGTTTTTCGCCCGTGGCCATTGAGCGCCGTGGGTAAAAAATGCAGCAAAAAACATTTTCTCTGCCTCCCATTAATTTCACTGGGCGGTCAGAGGCGGAACCGTGGCAAGAAAGAGCAAGCCGCTTTTTTTACCCCGAGTGGCTAAAAACCACCGCTGTAAAAAACCGCCTTCATCTCCCATTGAAATTAATGGAAGGCGGTTTCGACCGTTTCTTGTAGCTGATTATGACGCAGTTTCCATGTTAAAATCAACATAGAAAAAACCTCCGTGAACTGGGCCTTACAGTTTAAATACATAATACATCAGTTTCAGATGGCTGTAATACTCTCTACTGAAACAAACTTAGATCATCATAGCAATTGTGGCGTTAAGACTGATCCTAAAAGCAGCTGCATTACGACTGTCTGAAGCTGGCCTAAAACGATTTTTTTTTTTTGGGTAAATCATGTTTTTCTTTCACAATCCTTGTAGCTTCTTATGCTATGGTCATTTTTAAAATATATATCACACGTTTTCTGTAAAAGCAGCTGGACTTCTAGCAGGGCTGAACAAATCCCTGGAGCCAAGCCGCGAATGCAGCTTGAAATTTGCTACTAGTTTCTACCTTTCCGTTTTTTTTTTTCTATTGATGTCTATAAGTTCTTATTTGCTGGCTACTAAAGAGATGAAACTGGCTCCTGGAAATGTCTAACTGGCTCCCAAACTCTACAGCACTTTGTCCATCCCTGATCTAGTACCGGAATTGACAACCAATGAAATTTCTAAAGCTGAAGAATTTTGAAATGAGATGCATTTTACTGGTGGCTTATAGTCCTATTAAAAATAAATATGTATTGAAACCACTAGGAAAATGTCTTTGTAGATTAACCCTAAGTGCATACTGTATATAATGAAACAAATAATAAAATTGTGGCCTCATTTACTTTGCTAATTTTCTCTATCTGTAAATGAATTGTTGGTGACACTTCTTTATTGCCATTGTTTTCTTAAAAGAAACACACAGAGTGAACTAATGAGGTCCCCATTTAACTGAATTGACAAATTACCCTTTCCGTTCACCACGATATAGAGCACGTGAGTGACACTCTTAGTGCTGCTTAGTAGATCCTGCCAGTCACACATTACGCTGAGTAACAGAAACCAGCAATGGATTTTAATAGGGGAGTTAGTGAGTTCAGCTTGGGCATCTTAAATGTACACATTTTTCTTTTCATTTTAGGCCTTATTTACATGAGCGTAGTTCACGTCCGTGATATGCGCGTGAAAATCACGCGTGTCGCACGGATCTATGTTAGTCAATGGGGCCGTTCAGACATTTCGTGATTTTCACGCAGAGTGTGTCCGCTGCGTAAAACTCACGACATGTCCTATACTTGGGCGTTTTTCGCGCATCACGCACCCATTGAAGTGTGTTGTGCGTGATTCGCGCTACAGTTGTTAAAGAAATGAAGGGGAAAAAAACAACACCACATTCATTTCAGTTTCTAAGCATCGAAACCGCGTGTCAAACTATGCCATATGCGTGTAAATTACGCAGCCACGCACCAAACACTGATGCCACACGGAACTGCAACGTGCGCAAAATTTGAATTTCGTGTGAATTTCGCCTTAAAGGTACAGTACATGGAACAATTCAGAAGCGCCTGGAACTCCTGGTTAAAGATGTCATTTTTGGAATTCGTGTAAGGAATCTTGCAATTAAAGAGGCTCTGTCACCACATTAAAAGGTCCCTATCTCCTACATAAGAAGATCGGCGCTATAATGTAGGTGACAGCATTGTGCAGAGATTGTGAATAGACATACCGTGGAATGTCTAACGATACTGAAGTGTTTAGACCGTGAATAGACATTCCACGGTATGTCTATTCACAATCTCTGCACTTCGTTACTCTGTCTGTGGTAGTTACAGCAGAGGAAGCGTAATCTCGTTGTAACCTGTCATCTACAGCGTAATCTCGTGAGTTTACGCTTCCTCTGCTGTAAGTACCACAGACAGAGTAACGAAGTGCAGAGAATGTGAATAGACATCCAGTGGAATGTCTATTCACTGTCTAAATACTTCAGTATTGTTAATGTGTTCGTAAAAAGACAGCACATAAGGATCTAAAAGGATCCCTATGCGCTGACTAAATGAATGGAGAGGAGTGCATGACGCTGATTGGTCAGCATCATACACTCCTCTGTACAACGCCCACTTGGTCAATAGTAAAACACGCCCATTTGGGCATTAAGCAACTCATTAGCATAAATCTAAACTCGCTAATAAAGTGGTGAAAACAGATCGTTTTTTTAAATAAAAAGCACTGCTGTCACCTACATTATAGCGCCGATCTCCTTATGTACGAGATGGGGCACTTATAATGTGGTGACAGAGCCTCTTTAAATCATTTGAAGCAAAGTCAACCACAGAATCGGTTTCCAACAGTCTGAGGATGCATACAGTGAAGGAAATAAGTATTTGATCCCTTGCTGATTTTGTAAGTTTGCCCACTGTCAAAGACATGAACAGTCTAGAATTTTTAGGCTAGGTTAACTTTACCAGTGAGAGATAGATTATATAAAAAAAAAAAGAAAATCACATAGTCAAAATTATATTTATTTATTTGCATTATGCACAGAGAAATAAGTATTTGATCCCCTACCAACCATTAAGAGTTCAGCCTCCTCCAGACCAGTTACACGCTCCAAATCAACTTGGTGCCTGCATTAAAGACAGCTGTCTTAAATGGTCACCTGTATAAAAGACTCCTGTCCACAGACTCAATTAATCAGTCTGACTCTAACCTCTACAACATGGGCAAGACCAAAGAGCTTTCTAAGGATGTCAGGGACATGATCATAGACCTGCACAAGGCTGGAATGGGCTACAAAACCATAAGTAAGACGCTGGGTGAGAAGGAGACAACTGTTGGTGCAATAGTAAGAAAATGGAAGACATACTAAATGACTGTCAATCGACATCGATCTGGGGCTCCATGCAAAATCTCACCTCGTGGGGTATCCTTGATCCTGAGGAAGGCGAGAGCTCAGCCGAAAACTACACGGGGGGAACTTGTTAATGATCTCAAGGCAGCTGGGACCACAGTCATTACCTGAGTGACAACCTCCTTCCCTCCACCAGGACATTAAAAATGGCTCGTGGCTTTGTCTTCCAGCACGACAATGACCCAAAACATACAGCCAAGGCAACAAAGAAGTGGCTCAAAAAGAAGCACATTAAGGTCATGGAGTGGCCTAGCCAGTCTCCAGACTTTAATCCCAACAAAAACTTATGGAGGGAGCTGAAGATCCGAGTTGCCAAGCGACAGCCTTGAAATCTTAATGATTTACAGATGATCTGCAAAGAGGAGTGGGCCAAAATTCCATCTAACATGTGTGCAAACCTCATCATCCACTACAAAAAATGTCTGACTGCTGTGCTTGCCAACAAGGGTTTTGCCACCAAGTATTAAGTCTTGTTTGCCAAAGGGATCAAATACTTATTTCTCTGTGCACAATGCAAATAAATATATATAATTTTGACAATGTGATTTTCTTTTTTTTTTTTTTATATAATCTATCTCTCACTGGTAAAATTAACCTAGCCTAAAAATTCTAGACTGTTCATGTCTTTGACAGTGGGCAAACTTACAAAATCAGCAAGGGATCAAATACTTATTTCCTTCACTGTAGATCTATAGTAAATATGTGAAAGTTCCATACACGTGTCTCAGCGTTTCGCACTGTTGCCTTGCAGCTCTGGGGTCCTGGGTTATCACACGACCAAGAGCAAAGTCTGCATGGACAGGTGCATAAAAAGAACCCCTGGGGCCCTGTAGCAAAAACCGTAATGGGGCCTGACTGGACCGTGGCCACCTACAGCAGCAAGTTCAGAACATGAAAAGCTCATAATTATTTTGGTCTCCCTAATGCACAGGGATAATGCACACAGTAATGTCACAGTACAGAGATAATGTACATAGTAATGTCACAAAAGTGGGATGATGCATTCCGTGAAGTTACTGCACAGGGATAATGTGCACAGTGATGCCATAGTATGGGGATAATGTACATAGTGACGTCCGATTACAGGGCTAATCTACATAGAGACATTACATAATGCATGCCATCATATCCTAGCACAGGTGTAACAAACAAAAAAGGTCAACATGTACACATTATGTCACACCACAGGGATAATACAGAGATAGGATAATGCACACAACAGGGTAGCCATGGGGCTCCATAGTAAACCTTAGAATGGGGCCAGATTTATTATTTTCCATGCGCCGTATCATTGTCCATAGTCATCACTAACTGCATTTTATGTGTAAGTGGAAATAGGCCTCCTTAGGTGTTGGGCACCCTGATAGTTTAGTCTATGTGCATGGAGTTTGTATGTTCTCCCCCATATTAGCGTGGCTTCCCTCCAGGTACTCTGGTTTCCTCCCACACTCCAAAAACATACATATAGGAACTCTAGAGAGTGAGTCCCACTGGGGACAGTGAGTGATGACAACTTCTGTACAGTGCTACGGAATAGGTTTGTGCTATACAAGCAACATAAATAAGAAATAAAATGGCCAAGCTAGCCCAACCAGTGTATGATCCGACCTGAGGTTCTATAAAGAGACAAATTCTAATGACATCTGTATATTACAGAGGTTTCCCAAGCCACGTTTAAATAAAAATGTATATTATATATAAGGAAAGCTTATTGAGTACTACAAATGTATTGGCACACATTGGCTCAGCGATGCAGAATATGCTGATGCCATATGAGCAAGAGGATATTTATGTACTAAAGAGCTGCGTTATTACCAAAACTATGGGCTCATGCATAATACAATTCTCATGAAGTGTTAAAAATGAGGGCAAGCGACTTTAATTTGACACCAGCATTTTAATCCTGCTAAGCGTTTGTTCTTCACTCTGTTGAGATGGGGACAGATAAGTTGAGCTGACTGAGGCGCTTCATTTTTTTTCTTTGTGACAAGCATTAATCTTAGTTTCTGTACATACTGCTTGACAGGGCTGCAACATTTACTGCGCTAGTTTGCTAGTCTTTGCTCCAGCGGTTCCTCCTGTCAATGTCAATCACTTTCTTCTGAGCAGTAATTAATTTGACACATCACTGTACAGGGAAACATACACGCTTTCTGTAAAGGATCTGCCAGGCACAGCTTCGGGGTTAACTCCCAGAACTAATCAGTCAGCACCTGAGAATACATCCCTGAGACTGACTCCTGCTTCCACCATTCAGGCTGGCAGGCTTAGGAGTGGGAGAGCCTATCGTAACCTGGCCAGACTCAGCTAGCTCCCGCCCTCGGTCTATTTAAGCCTGCCCTTCCTGTCCCTCGGTGCTTGTGATTCTTTCCTTGTGGTTTCCTGGCCCAGCTACAGCTCCAGCTATTTTTGATCCTGCTCCATACAGACCCTGGCTTACCGACTACTCTTCTGCTTTTCGTTTGTACCTCGCACACTCCTGGCTTGACTCGGCTCGTTCACCACTCTGGTTGCTCACGGTGTTGCCGTGGGCAACTGCCCCTTTTCCTTGCTTGTGTTCCTTTGTATGTTTGTCGTGCACTTACTGAGCGCAGGGACCGCCGCCCAGTTGTACCCCGTCGCCTAGGGCGGGTCGTTGCAAGTAGGCAGGGACAGAGTGGCGGGTAGATTAGGGCTCACTTGTCCGTCTCCCTACCCCCTGCCATTACACTTTCTATTAAATCCTACGGTTTGTCTGTCTCTTCTTTTCCACCTCAGACATCATTGAGATCAGGCATTACCCACCTCAGGTGATTATTTTCATGACATTGTATATAATGCGCTCTCCATTTAATTTACAGAATTTTTCTTACCCCCATATCCTAATACCACAGTGACTGCTATTCATGAACCAAACATCCAGCTACTATGAATGAATGGTCAGTGGTTAGAACAGTTGCTTTGCAGTCCTTAGTTTGTATTTGACCTGTGCTTGGGTCAGTTTCCCCTGGGTACTGCGATTACTTCTCACACACAAAAAAGTACCGATAGGTCAGTGCGCTTTCAGTAAAATTGACCCGTGTGTGTCCACTTAAGACATGGGCTGGTATGCAGTCTGTGCATAGTGCTGCTGTATTACATTGACGTGATATAAAAGAGGAGACATTCATAAAGAGAATATTTCCTATGCTGATTGTATAATATAGCGTCACCTTAGCCTTTGTCCACTCAGTAATAGTTCTAAGGGAACACGCTGACATATGTGATGGTTGTGTAAACCTGTTTATACAGATTAGCGATCTGCATCAGTTTTGCTGGCTGTTATATAGTGGAAAAATGCAACAATTGAAAACATATTTCTGTAGTCTACAATCATATTTCCCCAAATAGGAAGAAAGAAATAAGCCAGACATATTGCTCAGTTCCCAAGTTGGTGTTAACATAAAATTACAAAAACATGGGAAAACAAGCTTCGCATGTGTGGTCCTTTTCATCTACACTTCTGGGTCAGCCTGGGAGTTAACAATGGATCAACAGGTGACAAAAGCAAGGACAGAAGACATGACTGAAACCAGTTACATCTCTTGTTCTCTGCTGCCACAGAGTTATTCAGAGGAATGTTATGGCTGTTCATTCGTATTTTCCGGGGCTTTGTTACCTTTTCTGAAGTAATTTATTAAACACTTTTTTAGTATTTTTATTTCATTTATGACTATTCTCACTTTTTATGATGTAGTAAAAATCAACTATCCAGTTGACAAACTTTAATGCATCTTTTTGAAACTTAAATCATGCTCTTGCTGCAAGAAAAAGTCATTTTGGGGTTACTTAGGGTATTCTGAGTGCCAATCATCAGTGCGTTGATCTTCAGGGTCTGCACTCAGCATTGCAAAGTAAAGGTCTTGTTGCATCTATCCTTTATCCCCCAGCAGTTATCATTTGATCATCTGTCTATATTGGCAAGCTAGAGTTGCTATGAATGGAAGTCTATCAGTATTCAGATAACTCTTATTTTGACAGTTGTCAACCATCAGTATATAGCGTTGCTTAGAACCCCTGGCTAACAAGTGATATATATATATATATCAAAATAAAAACCACAGAAGTGTCTTTTTTTTTTTTTCTGTAATCTCCATAAATATGATATTTCTTGTACATTAATGCATTAATTTCATAATATTGTTATATTTTCTTCACACAGGTTTTCCAGTTTAAAAAAACAAAGGGGGGATTTAGTAAGACTGGTGTTTCATACACCAGTTTTAATAGAAAGAAAAGTTGGAGTAAGATGCGACACATTTATTAAGAGGCGTTCGTTCACCTGTTAATAAATTTGTTGCATCTTTTGGCCGGCTGTGCACCACAATTGCGTGCAACGACCGCGACCATGCACCACTCATTGTCCCGTATTGCCAATAAAATAAAATAAAAATACATTCTCATCGCTCCACTTCTCTCCTCTGTCTCCCTCCGCATTCCAGAACGGCTCATACAAGGTCTTGACGCTGAACAACGTAAGGGCCTTATACGCGATGCAGCACCAAACACCATCATTTCTGCGTCTCATACAACATCATGGCATTGCCCAGTGGCAGTACATTGTATGAGCCACGTCATGATGAAGGGCCCCGGCGGGGAGAAGTGTTGAGCAATTATTATTTTTTTTTATTATTTTTTATTTAATTGTCTGCCGAGGGGTAGTTGGGGAAGTGGGTAGCCCAATCAGGGGGCAAAGTATGGGGCCCGGCTCGGACCTCTACCTTGCTTCCCCCACACAGAGTGAAATGTACGCCAGCTAGGAGTTGGCATAGATTTCCACTATATTTTACGCCAGTTTTCGCAATATAAGGTCCCACTTGTTTCAAAGTCATACCCCTTCTCACAAAAGTGGGAAGGGCGCCGCAAAAAGGCCAAAGGTTGCAATATGCACTGCAAAGTGTGACTTATGGGCTCTATTGCGACTTTTCTTCGCCAGAAAGCTGGCGTAGAATTGTTAATAAATTCTCCCATAGACTGTACAAGTTTTCTAGTGTCGATTGATGTAGTATCTGAGACATGCCTCTCCTCATTCTAAAATTAGGAATTCTGGTATGTTGTTCTCCTACACAGATAACAGGTGCTGGTTGATGACAATTTATAGCGGCAATTATAGTGGCTTCAGGACATGTCACTCAGCTTTCCATAGACCCTGACTGTCATATTAATCTGAATTGCTATGTAGAGTTACATACCCCAAATTCCTCCCTCCTATTGTTCAGTCTCTGGAGGCAAGAATTGTGGTAGCATGCAGAAAAGGTGAATTCAAATAATATCATGTCAAACATATATATGACTGGTACTGCAGAATTCTCTTGGAAGAAGTTGAGCTATAATACCAGACAGCCCATGGGCAAGAGTGGGCTGTTTCTGGAAGGAAAAAAAAGAAAAACAGACCCTTTTAATCTCAAACAACCCCCTTAAATCTGGCACTCCATAAAAAGAAAAGAGGTAGTGAAACCGTACAGTGTTTTGATTTTCCTCTGCTTTTGTGGCACTTTGATTTCTTTCTTCATGCCTATTATTATTTACATTTTTGACAGTTATTCAGAGTGACTTCATTTGTTTTTTGGTTTCGTATACTCTGCAGGTAGCCTTAGATGTCCATTCAGTTTGTTAACATTAAATCAACAAGCAGAGCTTCTGAGCTTCTTACAAGGGCTGGAGTAATGGGTTTTGGCAGCACTTGTGCTGCGTGCTGTATGGCCTCTCGCTGAGCACGTTAGCAAGCTTGACTAATTCCCAGTGGTGATAACTTCATAACTTTATTTTCTGCTTTCAAGTCTAAAGGTAGTGACCTCATGCTGTTACCTTTTGGTTGTGTGATACTACAGAGAGGGATCAAATATTATTTATGTATGCATAAATAAACATATCCGATTAAATGCATTCATTCACCAATTACGTTTATCAGATGAAACCTGCCTTCTCCCGAGCCATTAAAGGTTAAGATCTATGTTGTCTTCAAATAGCAACGTGAAAGGGCTGTTTTGTATTTCAAGTTAAAATGTCCAGTAATATACAGTATAGTACAGTAGTCTTATCCGCAGCTGTCAGCTGAACAGAATTTATTAGATTGATACTTGTTATGTTCGGTTCATAGGGCTCCATTAGCCCGACAGAAACCAAAATAGCGTCGTCCTGGTCACCTGCGGGCTGGTATACGTCAGTATATCTTCTTTTATTTCTTAAAGATGGAATAGCGTATTAGACTATACTTTTCCATCCGGCGGGATCCCGCTGAAAAGGTATTCCGCGTGATATACGTCTTTTTAACATGAGAGCCTACAGTGACGGCTGCGATTGTATGGCATCCGTCACAGGTATACGCCAGGAAGTTCATATATGGACAATGTTGTCAAAGGCCGCGGCCAGAACGATTATGACTCTGTCCGGTTTCTCTGGTATTGTGGCTCCTGACATCACTGTCCATATATGACAGTGGCTTCTTTAGGACTTTGGCAATGTAAAGCTCTTTTCATCACTGTCCATATCCCACTGTATGCCCAACGTATACCCCCCCTGAAAGGCAAAAACATATCCATACTGAATATGAGAGCCTAGGAGACATATAGTGTGTTTTTTTTTTTTTTCTCCATTTCCACATTTTATCAAGAGCATGCAGCACAGTCCACACAAATTTGTGCTGCTACATCTTCAGCAGGAAGGCATAGCCTTTTATTAGGTTTTGTTTTTTTACTTATACACCAGGAACGGGGAATGGGCATCCCTATTCTGAGGATCGGTAGATAGTACATTTGCCAGACCCTATGGATATGCTATGTGTTTTTTTTGTTTTTTTGTTTTTTAAAACCCTTTAAGGATATTATGAAAATATAATACTTGGGTTGTCCAGCCTGTTGTTAATGTTTCAACTAAACTGGAAGGGCACTTTAAATATTATGTTATGTACCTGCATCATCAGAAGTACCCTAATATTTAAAAGGATTATCCAGGATTTTACAAAATTGGCAGCAGGGCAGGGGATGAAATTACGTATATGAATGGATTCTCACACCATGAAGTTCCCCCTGCTCTAGCGCTGAGGTCCCCGTTTCCGCTGCTCCATTCCCTAAGATCCTGTAGCGGTGTTATTCACAAGTCACCTGCTGCGGCAGCAGCCAATCCTTGGCCTTGGAGGTGATACCATGAATGGCAGGTGACAGCTGAGACCAGTGATTGGCTTCAACAGCACGTGACTGATGAATGGCACGTGACTGCTGCAGGATCTGCCGGGACCAGAGTGGTGGAGAACAGGACCTCAGCACTGCAGCGGGTATCCGTTAGTTTACTATGTAATTCCATCCCCTGCCCTGCTGCCAATTTTGTAAGCTTGTCCGCATATTCTGACAACCTTCCCCTCGCTCCATTCATGGAATAAATGTGCCATAAATGGAAATTGTATTGGCAACTATGAGGAATTTGAATTTCCTGGCAGCTGCACTATTACCCCAGATTGCTTCAACTTGTAAAGAAAAGAATTTCAGTTAGGCAGTGTTCACATTGTGCCTTTTAGTTGCGTTTTAGCCCACTTTTTTTCTTTTTTTTTTGGTAGATAAACTCTCATGTCTTTTATTGGGAGTTCATCAACCAAACCAAAAAACATGCCAAAAATTCACAATGTAACACCCAGCCTAAGGCCTCATGCACACAGCCGTGCCCGTAATCCCGGCCCGTGGCGGACAGCAATCCGCATTGCGGTTCGTATTCCCATATAAAGTATGGGAGCACGGTCCGTGAAAAGCAAAAATAGGACATGTCCTATCTTTTGTGGCGGCTTTCTATGGCCCGGACACCTTCCTGTAAATAAACGGGAAGGTGTCGTGGACAATAGAAGTGAATGGGTCCGTAATTGATGACTGTAATTATGGTCCGCAATTATGTACGATTTTTACGGTCGTGTGCATGGGTCCTTAGTTTTCCCGTACACGATGTGGCTTATCTGCTGTAATTGCTGTGTGGCTGAGATCTAGACTGCAAAAATCACATGTGATTTACTGAAAATCGCAGCAGTTCTACAGCAGGTACAAGTTAGGCTGGGTTCACACGAGCATGTTACGTCCGTAATGGACGGAACGTATTTCGGCCGCAAGTCCCGGACCGAACACACTGCAGGGAGCCGGGCTCCTAGCATCATAGTTATGTACGACGCTAGGAGTCCCTGCCTCGCTGCAGGACAACTGTCCCGTACTGAAAACATGATTACAGTACAGGACAGTAGTTCCATGGAGAAGTGCTGCGTAATATGTTGGCGCTATATAAATAAAGATTATTATTATTATTATTATTAATATATATATATATGAACGTGTGTTTAATAGGTTTGTAACATGACTGAATGAAACCTACTGATGTACAGATCTTGAACATTAGTTACTATTGTAGCAAATAAGATTTCTGTCCCTTCACAGGATTTTAGTCCCTGTGAAACCTGCAGAAAATAGTGGGTAGTTTGTGAGAGAAAGCTCGGAGAGCGCTGGATTCTTTTATTCCTAATTAACACCTTCAGTCGAGGAAGAAGACTTACAGAAATACCATAAAATGTTGCAGCTGCATTGTTATTCCGCTTGGTTGGTTTGTTAAAAGTCGGCAGCTGAAGTAAAAAGGAACGCTCAATAGATGTTTTGTAGTGTGCCCAAGGAGGTGGAAAAAGGCAACCATTTTATTTTCAAATAGGCAGCTGGCAAGATTGTGTTTAAATGCACGTTTTGCTATTAATTCATAGTAATTGATTATAAATAAAGATTGGGTTAATCTCGATCACCTCTTCACAGTTACTGCACACATGCCGTGGCCAGAAGAATTCTGGAAAGAAACATTTTTGTGGGCTTTTTATGGAATGAAATGGTGATGGTGAAGGGAGAATTTTTTACATATAAAATTATAATAGCCTCGTGTGTCTACCACAATAAAAGTAAATAATTATTCTAAAAACGACATGTTCACATAGAAGGGTACAGGGAAATGTTTATTCTTTCCAGCCGCCTGTCTGTACCCCTCACACAAAAAAAAAAAAAAAGACTGCACACTTCTAAATGAGCAGATATACAAGGAGAATCTGCAAGAGGTTGCACAGTTCCTTTCCAGTTTTCTGCATTCGGGTGAGAGAAGAAAGAAAGCATTTAACTCTTCTCAGATAAATCTTACTCACATCCAAAAAATGCAATTAGAGAAATATGTAAATCTAGATGTTCCATCAAATGCTGGCTAAGGGGTTACCAGTTCTCTGCTCATACAATGACTGAACTAAAGAACTTTAGTGTCTGTGTAAGCACCATTGTCTCAAAGGCAGAGCTTGTTGGAAGCCGAGTCCGGCCTGGCCGTGGGAAATACCTACATATTTGACACAAGCCCTGTTTCAGAGAGAAAAGGCAGTGGAATAGAAAAAGTATGGAGATTTTACTGTTGCATTCTAATCAGCCATGATCTGTGTAATTTGCTTTGATCCGGAAGATAAACTAAATTTCCTATATACCAATCAAAGTAATTAGCAATCCAAGGCTTTTATTGTCTTCAAGAGAGTGTCGTAAAAGGGAGCAGGGATTGGGTTGGTGAGAGCAAAGTCCTTTTTGGTTTTTGGCTCCTCTGAAGGCATTGTTGTTGGAAAATGGGAAAGTATGACAAAAACAGAGATCATATTATGGCTTATCTACAACATTAGAACGTTTCCGTTTAAAGGAGCACTCCAACAAAATGTTTTTATTCTCTGGCCTGTTGGAAAGGCACATTATGTAAATTGTGGTGACTTTTTTTTTTTCTTACCGGGGGCTGTATTTGTGAGTTATCCATTCCCTTCCGGTCCTCAGCTGTGTCATGTGACCAGCAACAGAACTCTCCATCTACCACAGCATCTCATGTGTGGACAGGAAGTCAGTTTCTCCATTCATTCCTGTAAGACTCACATCAAGGCTGTGATAGTAATGAATGGAGAAACTGAATTCCTGTCCACACATGAGACGCTGTGTCCATTGAAGAGTTCTGTTGCTGGTCACATGACACAGCTGAGGATCAGAAGGCAGGGAATAACTCACAAATACAGTCACCAGTAAGGAAATTACCTTCACCGCAATTTACATAATGTGCCTTTCTAATAGGCCAGAGAATAAGAAAAACGGAGGGAGTGCTTCTTTAACATTAGAATAAAATATATATTTATAAACCATATAATTTCCATGCTACAAGCTTGAAAACATGATCATTATTGGTATCCTGCAAGAGTTTTATCAAATTGAAGTCAAGTATTGATGAGTCAAGCATTGTATGATCCACTTTCCCAAAATAGTGCAAAAACACAGAACCATAAACATACATGTTGTGCAATTGGCAAATTCATATATATGAATGTATCCATGTTCATTTTTTTCATACTAGGTCCCCCCCCCCCCCCAAAAAAAAAGTAAGTATATTAAAATAGTGACATGTTGGCTTTGAACAAGTTAGGTCTCATGTACACAGCAGAGCCATGTACAAGAGGCTTTATGTTGGCTCATGACGCCCCCTGCAGCTTCATACCACGGTCTGCTGGGTTCTCTATGTGGGATTTATAGAATAGTTCTGTAATGCATCAAGCAATGGAGCATGCCATAATTTACTTTCTGTCAGATTAGTAATCCTCGAAAAATCCTCCATATGAAGTCAGAGGCATACAGAGGTACAGTAAGGCCCCATGCACCTCTATCTGTGCCTGTTTTGTACAGAGCTGTAATACGGCTGTTTGCACAATGCCCAATATTTTGAACCAAATTCTGGTTTTGTCTTCGAAATACTGACCAAAGTACTGCCGCCTGCAAGAGGCCTTCGGCTCGCAGACTGGCATTAAGGCTTGAGTTTTTAAAGGAGCCATGATGGATCAGTTTTTAATGGAGTAATATTGAAACCTAAATGATCCCAATGACTTTAAAGAAATTTGTCAGGTTTCTGTGATTGTACGGGTGGAATAACATAGTCTTCCTATCAAAAGCAATGGTGTCAAAACAGAACCTATCGAAAGCCAACTGAAATATCATGACGTAAGCACATTTTTGTATATGGTAATCACCTTACTTTAGTCTCTTCTGCCCCATACTTTGGCAATTGCACATATTCATTACCTAATATGCCTTTATTTTTATAAGGAGTGAAAAATATAATGGCGTTAGTCAAACCAAGAAGCAAGCAAACAATGTGATATTCGTCTAAACTTTCCTGCCATTGAAATGGTCCTAATTTGCATATCTGTTAGGACCATGTTAAGACGGAAGCCCATGCTAACAATAGAAGAGTTTCCAAGCATATGAGTGTGAATTTATGAAGATCAAGTATTGTGTAAACTACGGTACCACTTTATATACAGCATAAGTATATTTAGTATTTCGCATGCTACCTCAGCAGCTTATGCTTTCAACATTGCATAGAATCTTTAGTGATCTCTAAGGTCTTAACATTAATATAGGTGTCCAATAAATGATGTTCCATCTCATAAGCTCTGATTCATTCACATTGTCTCAAAATTACATTACAGGTTGGCTTGCTCGTGCAGTATAATTCAATTTAATATACACCATTAAGCCAAAACATTAAAACCACCTGCCTAATAATGTGTAAGTCCCCCTTTTCCCAACAAAACAGCTCTGACCCATTGAGGCATGGACTCCTCTGAAGGTCTGGCACCAAGACGTTAGCAGCAGATCCTATAAATTCTGTAAGTTGCGAGATAGGTCTGCAACAATGTTTATGTAGTTGGTCAAAGTAACTAACATTAACATGAATGCCAGGACCCATGGTTTCCCTGAGGAACATTGACCAGCTCATCACACTGCCCCCGGCAGCTTGCCTTCTTCTGATAGTGCAGCCTAGAGCCATCTCTTACCAAGGTAATCGACGTACATGCGCCCAGACATCTGTCTGTATCTTTCTCACTCCGCTTCTGCCCCCTATTTCTGCTCCCCCCTCCCCTTTCCATGGACTTGTATAGGCAGCATGTCTGTGTCTCTTTCTGCCCCTACTTCTCCTTCCACAACTTTCCATAGATTTCTATGGGCTGGCAGTGAACAAACATGCACCCCACCTTCTGCAGTCGGTCTATAACTAGAGATGGACTTTGCTTGACAACAGGGAGTGGACAGCAGATTACAGGAAGGGAGACACCTAGTGGCAGTCATTTTACAAAGAATTTGCATGGATAAAACATCCAGATTTTAACAGCAAGTAAATTACGACGTTTGTTTATATATATATATATATATCAGGTGTACTATTAGGCATAAGTTGTTTAAAAAGTTAGTGTCCATTGAAGCAAAATATGGCTGTGTGAAACAGGCTTAAAAAGTGTCTTTGTGCTTTTTTGCCACTAAAATTGTGTAAACCTTTACTACAGGAGTACAAAATTTAAAGTTAACACACGCTTGTATGTAAATTTTATGCAAGTACTAAACTTGGAAGGATGCTCACTAGAGCCTTTATTGTCACACAAATATTGCAGAATAAATAGTGTTGTCACATCTTTGACTTTTTGTTTTTCCTGGTCTGGCATAACATCGCATGTGCACAGTTTTTTTTAATATAGAAAATGATGCATCAAGGAAAAACTGAGGGCCACCACATTTTTATGCTATATTTCTATAGGTAAAATGCAAAGTAAAACACATTCCAAGTTAGGTCTGTAAGAGTGCATTTGGAGAAAGACACAGGATTTTCTTCCTTTTAATGTACTTTATAAAAATGTTTCACACACACACACACACACACACACACACACACACACACACACACACACATATATATATATATATATATATATATATACACACAGGGCTGGGCAATTACTCTAATTAATTCGCCCTCAAGGCCTGAAGATTCTGTTTTTAACAAAATCGTTGAATCAATACTTTAGTCACGCCGTACTGCAGGAGGAAGCTCCGCTCCGCCTCATCACTCCCAAGTCTGCCCGTCTGACAAGCTGCACCCCGTTCTATTCCTGCTTCCCCACGTAACTGCTGTTCTGTACTGAACAAAATGATACAGTATGGAACAGTCGCTCCGTGGGGAAGCATGGACTTCCAGTATATAGCCCCTTGTAGATAGCTCCACCACCCCACTGTAGATAGCACCACCGACTCTTTGCAGATTGCAGCACCACCGACCCTTTGCAGATTGCAGCACCACCGACCCTTTGCAGTTTGCAGCACCACCGACCCTTTGCAGATTGCAGCACCACCGACCCTTTGCAGATTGCAGGACCCACCTCGTTGCAGATTGCAGGACCCACCTCGTTGCAGATTGCAGGACCCACCTCGTTGCAGATTGCAGCATCCACCTCGTTGCAGATTGCAGCATCCACCCCTTCTGCAGATTGCAGCATCCACCCATTCTGCAGATTGCAGCATCCACCCCTTCTGCAGATTGCACCCTCAACCACCTTATAGATCGCAACATGGGGTGCGATCTACATGGGGGGGTGGGGGTGCGATCTGCATGGGTGGTGCTATCTGCATGGGTGTGTGGCACTATGTCACTATATGTGGGCACTGTGACACTATCTACAGGGACATTGTGGCACTATCTACATGGGCACTGTGGTATTTTCAGGGGATTGGGACAAAAAAAAAACCCTGACAAAGGAAATCTATTTGGAGACACACTGATGCAAGATGGACAAGAAAAACTAAAAATTGAGTTTTTAATGTCATTTTTTTTTTCACTGTCTTGTGACTGTAACCTTAATGACTATGATGCCAGGAGTTCCTTTCTCATGTACTGTGGTCGGCCGGGAAATCTGGCTGACACATGGACCGTTTTTCACGGTCCAATCACTGTCGTGTGAATCCAGCCTTAGGCTAAATGCTCACACGCTTCTAAATCTGTCCGTGTGCGTTGCGTTTTTGCATCAGTGTGTTTTGCGTGTGGCATGTGTTTTTCACGCACTTCCAAGCGCTTTTTTTTTTTTTTTTTCAATGTAATTGATGCGTGAAACACGGACAGCACACTGATGTGCGTCTGTGTGCTGTCCATGGAATTCACGCACCCATTGACTTCAACGAACACTTGCTTCGTGAAAACTCACGCATGTGTGAATAGCTCCATGGAAATCAATGGGGCCGTGTGCTGTGCGTTGTTTCAATGCAAAGCACAAGGATGAGCTTGTCTGAATGAGCCCTTTAATTTCATTTATTTAAAACCCCATTGTGGGGCTGGTTCTGACAGGGTCATGCTCAGACTTCAGACACTATAAAGTACTCTCGCCCAAGAGTGTCCGCTCGGCGCTATCTGCCTTGCCCTGCTGTGATTTACACTGCTCTCACATGCAATGTCGGAGACCGGCTGAGGTGGTGGCGGGCAGAGAGGGATGCTAGTGCACACAGCGCATCATTGATTATACCAGGGAACACAGAAGTTATAGTCCATTACATATTCATTTTTCCAATTGTATTTCTGATAACTTTTAACCTCTGAAAATACTTTATGACATAACGTACTATTATTATAGCAATATATGTTCAAATGTTATTCATGTAAAGAAAATGTATTAAATTATCTCTTGGTATTACTGTTAAATAAACGGAAGAAAGAAAATCGAGATTCAAATCGAAAAGCTCCCATAGTGTTGAAAAAAAAATCTTTTTATTTTTTGGCAAAATCGCCAACCCCTAATTCAAAAAATAGAAAAAATAAATAAAAAAGATAAATATATATAATATTTACAGTGTGTGTATGTGTGTGTATATGTGTGTGTGTGTGTGTATATATATATATATATATATATATACACTAAACTACAAACACTTTGAATGATTTAGATGTTGAGCAACCTAAAGCCGTTTTCAGCTCTTATGTATGTGTCTGCTCTTAAACCTGTTTAGCGTGGAGGATCCTCTAAAGCCTTTTTCCTAAATACAGTGTCAGGCTAGGCAGTACCGAAGATGGTCATTGTCCTTCAACACTAGGTGACTTTGAGATGTTCATCAGCTGCTAAATCCTCTCTAGGCCTATTGTCGTAGGATCTTCATTTGCCTGTAAGTGACAATTACACTGTAGCATGATCATACAGTCAAGGAGAATAGATTTGTCAGGATTTCCTTACATTCATTTTTCATTGTATCTATACTATAAAAGTATTTAATTGATTAATTTGAGGCTTTTTTTTTATATGTGAAGTGAAACCTAATTAAAATTGCTATACAATCATCAGTAAGCCTGAGAGAGGGTGTGAGTGTGTAAGGCTATGTTCACACGGAGTATTTTGGGGGAGGAATATCTGCCTCAAAGCTCCAAACGGAATTTTGAGGCAGATATTCCTCCCCCAAAATACTCCGTGTGAATAGCAATTATCGCGCCGTTTTTCGCCCGCGGCCATTGAGCGCCGCGGGC